>NC_143157.1:5714652-5822651 GCF_041381405.1 Jatropha curcas | reverse complement strand
TTCCGGACGTTTTAAGTACCATATTGACATATTTTCGGTGAACTTCCGAAATAGCCTCCGGTCCGGCCGGACTGTTTGCAGTCCGGGAAAACAGGCTTTCTGAGCCTCAAAATTTGGGTATTCACAGGTTCAGAAATACTTACATTGCTTTCTTCACACTTTTGGACCGTTGCATCTGTTTCATCGACTTTCTGTGTTAAAGTCAGAGTGCTGATTTCCTTGGAGTCAGAATTGATAGTGGCCATCAGACAGATATTTACATTTTCTTCTTAGTCACTTTGGCTTTTAGAATTAGAATCATTTGAATCACTCCAAGTGGCTACGAATGCCTGCTTCAGCTATTTTTCTTTGACTTCTTTTTCAGTTTAGGACAGTTAGGCTTGATATGTCCGGGCTTGTTGCATTCATAACAAACCACTTCAGAAGATTCTTTCTTAGGCAAGTTGCTATTTTAGGTGGAAATTTCTTCTTAATAAACTTTTTATGTGGCCTTCCACTCTTTTTATAGAACTTTTTAAATCTCTTAGCAACAAGTGCTAAATCATCGCTATCAAGATCAGAAGAACTTTCTTCACTGGAAACTACTTTCAAAGCCAGTCCTTTCTTTTTCTTATCTTTCACAGTCAAAGAAGATTTCATTTCTTCTGAAACAAGAGCTCCTATAAGATAATCATAAGTAACAGGAGTCTCTTTGTAATTCATAATAGTTCTTATAGAATCCCATTTTTTAGGTAGAATTCTAAGGATTTTCTTAACAAGCTCATCTTTTGAAATTTCCTTTCTGAGAGTTCTCAAAGGATATACTATATTGGTGAATCTAGAATTTAATTCAGCAATAGTTTCTCCTTCCCTCATACTAAACATTTCATATTCTCTCCGAAGGATATTTATTCTGGATTCTTTCACTCTATCCGTACCCTCATAGGTAACTCTAAGTTTTTTCCAAACTTCTGTTGCAAACTTACATCCAGACACTTTGTTATATTCTGTTGAATCTAAAGCACATTGAAGAATATTAATAGCTTTTGCATTTATAGAAATATCATTCCAATCAACATCTGTATATTCTTCTTCTGATTTTCTAATTCTCTCATTTTCTACATTTTTCATAGGAATGCAAAGACCAGTAATGACGTTCATCCAACAGTTTATGTCCATTGATTTTATGAAATTTTCCATTCTGGTTTTACAATAAGAGTAATTAGAACCATTGAACAAAGGAGGTCTAGAGACAGACTGACCTTCTAAAGAAGTAAGATGAAGTGGGGCTGCCATGGGATCTTATCTCTTAAGCTGTTAAGCTTTGGTAAGTCAAGAGCCGGAGCTCTGATACCAGATTATGGGTCCCGTATGTGTACGGCACAACCCAAGAGGGGGTGAATTGGGTTTTCAAAAAAAATAATTTAACTTTAAAAACAAACTCAAAATTCTATAGCAGCGGAAAAGTAATGCACTTGTGAGAATAAGTTATTGATTAGAACTTCCTCACAATGCCCTTATGTAGAAAATAGAAAGACTTGCAGAGTACAGTTATTGATTAGAACTGCTTCATAATTTCTTATGCAATATCAAAACTACTTTATGAAGGAAAACTATTATATTTAGAACTTCCTCATAAATTTTAGATAAATATAGACTATGTGAGAGACAATTATTGAAATCTGAATTGCTTCACAAAGCTTCAATCAAGATTAGAAAACTGATTAGAAACCCAAGTAGTGAAATATACTGAAAATAGAAGAACAATTTAAAACTTGATATTTTCACCGAGCAGAACTCCAGAGTTCTAATATCAGAAAAGATAAAGCTTATTCCAGTTTAAAACATCAAAACCATTAACAACTTTTAGCATTTCGAAAATATAAACAGAAGTGCAAGTAAAATAGTATCAAGCAAAAACTTCAGAATGTAAAAAGATCAACACAGTGATTTATAGTGGTTCGGCACTAACTCGCCTACATCCACTCCCTAAGACTCATCTGGAGATCCCGAACTATGTTATCTCTTTTCAAGGGCTAGAGACAAACCAACAGTACAAGGCAATAGATCAACACTTAGATCTACCCTTTGTCCCACTAGATTTTCCAAAGGTTCTAGTTAACCTCAACCCTTTCTATTTTTGGCAGAGAACAGAAACTCAAATCAAGACATAAGATTCTCTCTCACGGAGAAGGTCGCTTGATAACCTCTTTCACAATAGCTTTTCACCTAAGCTATTACACAAATGTTTATCAAATGAAAACCTGTCTACTAAAGATTACAGAATCTAAATAGACAAACAAAAATGCAAGTATAAGCACAGGAAAAACAGTTTTTAAGATTAGAAAATCGTTTTAGAAATCAGAACTGTTTTTCAAAAGAAGTTGTTATAAAGTTTTTTTTTTCTCTTTTAAAGATAAAACGTAAAGTATTAAGATGAAAAGAAGTAAGGGGGTTGAGAATAAATTTTGAGAGATAAAAATATGATCAATGGACGAACACTCTTAAAAACTCTTTCCCCACGTCTTTTAAAGAAAAGACGCCTTTTATAGAGAGGGATAATAATCCTGTTTTTAGAAAGTAAGATATCGTTTTCAAATCAGAATATTGACTTTCCATTTTTAAAAGATACGTAGATCTTTGTTACCAAAAATTCTTTTGAGTCAATATTATTTCTTTTTGGTAAGCGAATAAGAGAAAATCTAACTTTCCTTTAAGAGCAAAATTTTCAAAAATAAGGATTTGAAAATCTTTTTCGAAATATTTATTTACAAAAAATGACTGAGATAAAATCTCATTCATTTAGGTAAGAAAATAAAATCAAGATTGGATTTCTTTAAAAGATTTGTTTTCGAAAATGAACACATAAAGATTTTATTCGATTTATTCTATTACCAAAATTATTTGAGACAAAATCTCTTTAATTAGGTGAGTAAATAAATTTCAAACTTTATGAAAATAATTTTCGAAAAATAAAATAAGTTTTTTCTTAGATATTTATTACCAAAAATGATCGAGACAAGATCTCCTCTATTTTCGATAAAAGAATTAAGAAACAAAAAAGCTTTTAATATATATATATATATATATATATATTAAGGAAATATTTTCGAAAAACCTTTTAATAAAGAGAGAAGAAATTAGTTTTGTGCTTATAAATGGATGTTCTCTCTATCCTACAATGAATCCTAAAAATCTAACCACAAAAGTCTTCAATAGTTTTTATGATCCTCAAAATTGTAGGACTTGCCTTGTTTATTTATTACTTTCCATCTATAATCTATGTAAAATATTATTACCACAAATATCATAATTTAAATTTATTTGTTTTGTTTTAGTCATCAAAATCTAGAGATAAATATTTGACCCTTGAGCCAACACTTTGTAGTGAACTAATTCATACACTATATCCAGAATTCATCTTTTTAAATTCTAGTTTTATTTTCTTTGTTTGTGCTCTCTTTGCTTCTATTACATTATTAGGGTGTGTTTGCTTGTTTCTGCACTCTAAACTGATATAATCAAGTAGTACAAAATTTAGTTCTTGTGCTGCTTTCCATTTCGTTTTTAAGTGTTCTTTCTAGAATTTGTGCTTACTTTTTTTTGTTAAGGTTTATTTCCTTGTGTTCTAAATGTTCTTTGAGTTGGTTAGTTGGCCTGAAAATTCTGAAGTACAATTAGAGGAATTGCCAGGAGTGGTAAGGAGTGCAAACACGTGAGGGAGTGTTTTTTACCTTTAACACTATTCTTTTGTGATTTCTATTTTTGGGTACTAATCATGAGTGCAGGTAAGTTTAGAGATAATAGTGGTGAAGGAAATCAAATTAAAGATCCTCAGTTGAAACTTTTCATGGAGTTAATCCATGGGCAGTTTAGAACCTACAACAATTTCCTCCAAGACATGAGAGAGGAGTTGCAAGAGATAAACGCTTCACAAAGCTCTAATGCAACAAGAGCTTAGCCACGTACTCCTACCCCTACTAGATTTCAAATCCATGATGATGAAGAGGCTGAAAATACTGATGTTAATAAAGTTGGTGGTGACTTGGGATCAAGGAAAATGAAGATTCCAGAATTCCATGGTAACAACAATGCTAAAGAATACCTTGAGTGGGAAAGAAAGGTTGAGCAAATCTTCGAGTGCCATAACTATTCTAAAAAAAAGAAGTCTCACCTTGTAGCTATTGAGTTTAATGGTTATGCCATATTCTGGTGGGAATAGTTACTATTGAAGAGAAGAAAGAAAGGCATGCGACCCGTGCCGCAATGGGAGACTATGAAGGAATTAATGCACCAGAAGTTTGTCCCTGCTCATTACTTTAGGGACTTACACAACAAATTGGCCAGATTGGTGCAAGGGGGAAGAAGTGTAGAGGTTTACTACAAGGAGATGGAGATGTGCTTAGCTAGAGCCAAGATTGAGGAGGCTGAAGAAATCACCATGTCCAGATTCCTTGGAGGGTTGAATAGTGAGATTGTCGATGCTTTGGAGATGTATCACTATGATACACTTGAAGAAATGGTAGATATGACAATGAAACTTGAAAGACAGAAAAGGGGAAAGTTCACCAACAAGTATTCCAACAATACTGGGGGATCTAAATGGTCCAAAGGAGGTGAAAGAAAAGATTTTAGAGGCAATAGTTCCCAAAGGGCAGAATCAACTTCCAGAGGTAAAGAGGTTGCCGATCATCATTCAAGGGAAACAAAGGTACTTCTAATCCTATAACCCCTTCTAGAAAGATTAAATGCTTTAAGTGTTTAGGGAAAGGGCATATTGCATCTCAATGTCCAAATAAGAGGGTTATGATTGCTAAGGATGATGGGAATATTAGTTTTGAATCTGAATGTAGTGACTATGATGATGTGCCACATTTGTATGATGTTGATGATGATAATTTGGATGTGATGATCATAACTTATAGTTTACTGAACATGGAGAATCTCTAGTTGTTAGACGTCCCTTGAACATGCATGTTAAGGAAGAGAGTCTTGAACAGCGAGAGAACATATTTCACACTAGATGCTTAATTGGAGGAAAAATGTGCATCATTATTATTGATGGGGGTAGTTGCACTAATGTAGCTAGTATAAGTATGGTAGATAAGCTGAATTTGACGTGTCGTAAGCATCCTAAACCTTACAAATTACACTGGTTAAATGATTGTGGGGAGGTGAAGGTGACACGACAGGTACTTGTGCCATTCTCCATTGGGTGGTACAAAGCTGAGATTTTGTGCGATGTAGTACCGATGCAGGCATGCCATTTGTCATTGGGAAGACCATGGCAATATGATAGAAGGGTACTACATGATGGGTTCTACAACCGGTATTCTTTGGTTCATGAGGGTAAAAAAGTGGTTCTTGCTCCATTGTCACCTCAAGAAGTGTATGCAGATTAGAAGAAGATGTTAGAGAGAGAGAGAGAGAGAAGTTTCGGCTTTGAGGAAAATGGGAGTGAGGCTTCAAGTTCGAGAAAATAAAAGAGTGTAAAGAGTGAGGTTGGGAAGAAAGAGGCCATGAAAGATACAAAACAAATTAAAGGTGATAAGTATCATTTTTATAGTGTTTTTAGTACAGCTCTATTTAGAATTTTTATTAAATTCTATCACTTTAGTTTATTTTTACTTCATTTTAGGTATAATTTTTGTTCAAAGCTTCCTTGAATCATAATCCAATTGATCTGAAAGAATTTGCAGGGTTTTGGCACAGAAAAGAGCATTACAAAGTAAAATACTCAGGCTTGAGCACGCCCAGCCCGTGCACTTTAGCACGCCCGTGCTAAAACTAAAGAAAATCAAGTTGAGAGTCCGGAGCAAGAACGGCCAGCCCGTGCTATAAGACACGCCCGTGCCTAAAGGAACCTCAGGGTGTGTCTTCCTAGCACGCTTGGGATGAAACTTATCTTGGAGAGTCAGAGCCAAGCACGCCCCAGCCGTGCTCAGGCGCACGCCCGTGCCACAAAGACTCCTTTGAAGTGTGTTGCATAGCACAGCCCGTGCCCAATCAGTCATAGTTCTAGACTAAAGCACGCCCAAGCCGTGCTCAATGGCATGCCCGTGCTGCGAAGGCAGAACTGACGTGAACTAAAAACGCAAATTAATCCTTTTCTCACATAGACTGCCTCGGATAGTTTCCTAAACATACTAAACAAGATCTAGACCTATTTTGGAAGAGAAAAGAGTCCTAACTAAGAAGAAATCCAAGGCCTAAACAATCATGATCTCCTAAAGAAGATGTTGTACTTAATAAGGATTCTATTTCCTAAACGAAGTCAGATTTACCTTCAGTAGGTCTATATAAAGAGGGGAGCTTTTCATTGATTCATATCTCGAAATTGAGTAGTTTTCTACATAGTTCTCTCTCTCTCTCAAAGGCTTCAAGCATCCAAGATTTGTGTCAAGATTCAAGGAAGCCATCCACTTAGCTGTTACCTAGTTTTTATCTCTAAACTCTTAATCTTGTTTTTCTTTTCATTGTTTATAACTGATTATGAAGATTGATTCAAGTATTACTGAGTTTTATTTAATTACTATGTCTAGCTAAACTCTTATACTAGGGATTTTATGTAACTTAATTCGATTCCAATTTATAATATTAGATTTGCTTTTCATTGTTCTTGTTATAATTTATTATTGAGCCTAAAGCTTCCAGGCAGAGTTTTTTTCCCCTGGATTGAACTATTTCATTAATTACTATCGGGAGAAGGGTTTTTGATATGAAAAAGGTAATAAATTACTTGAGAATAATAACTTGATGCGAAAGCTATATGGTTTGACTCAAGGGGGGTTTTCATAAGTTAATGACCTTAGGTTATGAATTCATAAAACAATTACAAAACTTAATGATTTAATTTATGTTTGATTGCACTATTGGAAGATAGGTAATTAGACTAGATTAGAATAGCTAACAATACATCGGGAGAGCTTGTTAGTGATTTTAGGGTTGTTTCTCCTACTTGAACAATTAAAATTGATTAACATACTAATGAAATAAATTGGATAGAATTAAGTGAAATCAAATTCCCTAGTAGTTTAAATCCTTGATTTCTTTTCACCTAAACTTTATTGCTTGATCTCTTTCTGTTTTGCTTCCAAATTTAATTTCTTTACAACAAATCTCTCTTATTGTCATTTAAATAATAATAGGTTAACATAATTTTGGTACTTGATATACAATCCCTGTGCATACGATACTTTCTCACTCTATATTTCTTGTTGCGATTTCGTACACTTGCGAAAATCTCTGTCAAGTTTTTGGCGCTGTTGCCGGGGATTGGCGTTATCAATATTAATACTAATTACCCTATTGTTAATTTAGACATTCTTTTGTTTTAATATAATTTTCTCTTTAAGAATTATTTCAGGTGTTTATGCAAAGAAGATCAAGTAGGACTGAACCTCTAGTCTTTGATCCGGAAATTGAAAGAACTTATCGTAGGCACAACGCTACAAGAAGAGCACGTGAAATAAAACCCGAACAACAAGCAGACATGGTCAACGAGAATGAGAACGACAATATGAATGGACCTCCACTTCAACATCCGGTCTGCACCTTGCGAGATTACACAATACCTAATCTTAATGGGACAACCTCGAGCATTACAAGACCTAGAGTGGAAGCTAATAATTTTGAAATCAAACCCGCAATTATCCAAATGCTTTCCACCTCGATCCAATATGGGGGTTTGCCTAGTGAAGATTCTAATGCCCATATCATAAATTTCCTGGAAATTTGAGATACCTTCAAACAGAATGGTGTTTCCGAAGATGCAATTAAATTGAGACTTTTCCCTGTCACTCTTAGGGATAAAGCACGATCCTGGTTACAATCATGCCCCGTTGGAAGTTTCACAACATGGGAAGAATTAGCTCAAAATTTCTTAGCAAAATTCTTTCCATCCTCAAAGACCACAAAACTGCACAATGAGATAATGACATTTGCTCACCATGATCAAGAAAGCTTGTATGAAGCTTGGGAAAGATTCAAGGACTTGTTGAGAAAGTGCCCACATCACAATTTGCCTAAGTGGCTACAGGTACAAACTTTCTATAATGCATTATCTCCTAATATCAAAATCACTTTAGATGTAACTGCAGGTGGATCCTTTGAGAAGAAGGGAATTGATGAGGCATATGAATTAATAAAGGAGATGGCAAGCAACAACCATTACTAAAACAATTCCAAAAGGAAGAGAACTGCAGGAGTCTATGAAATAGACACCATTACAGCACTTAATGCCAAGGTAGATAACATGGTAAGAAAACTGGACATGTTAACTACTAATCCTGTGAATTCTATTATGCAAGTTTGTGATAGGTGCAATGGACAACATGGGATTGGAGAATGCATGATAGACTCTTTGAACCCACAAACCTTGGAGCAAGTAAACTATGTGATGAATCAAGGAAGGAAGAATTACCCATACCCCAACTCATATGATAATAGATTAAGGAACCATCCTAAACTGTCCTATGGGAATCCTAACAATGCCTTGAACGCACCACCAGGTTTCCTTCCTCAAGAGAAGAAATCTCATGATGATCTCCTCACTGCCCTTTCTAAATCGCACATGGATTTCATGAATGAAACAAGAGAAAATCACAAAATCCAGCAGGCTGCGATAAGAAATTTGGAGATTCAGCTAGGGCAATTTGCAAACATGATGGCATCTCGACCTCAAGGTACGTTACCTAGCAATACTGAAAAGAATCCTAAAGAACAGGTGCAGGCTATCACCTTGAGAAGTGGCAAACAATTAGAAGAGCCACCAAAGAAAGAAAAGAATGTGGAAGAGTAGCCAAAGGTGCCCATCATTGACCTAGAAGAACAAGAACAAGTAAAACCTTATGTTCCACCTGTCCCCTTTCTACAAAGGCTAAAGAAAGCACAAGGTGACAAGAGTTTCCTAAAGTTTCCGGATGTATTCAAAAAGCTTCAAATCAACATTCCTTTTGCTGAAGCTCTTGCTCAAATGCCTAGCTATGCCAAATTCCTAAAAGATATCCTGAGCAAGAAACGAAAAATTGATGATCAAGGAACGGTAATGTTAACTGAGGAATGCAGTGCAATTATCCAAAACAAATTGCCTCCAAAGCTAAAGGATCTAGGAAGTTTTTCTATCCCTTGCAATTTTGGTAATCTTGATTTTGAAAAAGCTTTGGCAGATTTAGGTACTAGCATTAACCTTATGTCTTATGAAGTTTTTAAGATGCTAGGTATGGGAGAGCTCAAACCAACAAGGATGTCTCTACAATTAGCGGATGGATCGATCAAATATCTAAGAGGAATTGTAGAAGACGTGCTTGTAAAGGTAGGTACATTCATCTTCCCTGTTGATTTTGTTATTCTTGATATTGATGAAGACAGGGAAGGATCTTTAATTCTTGGGAGGCCTTTTCTTGTAACTGCAAGAGCATTAATTGATGTTTATGAAGGTAAATTAACTATGAGAGTTGGGCAAGAAGAAATTGTTTTTGATGTCCTTAAGTCCTGTAAACTTCCAATGGACTATAGTGATTGCTTTCGAATTGATGTTGTTGATGAATGTGTGGAAAACACTTTGCATACTAAAGATGACATTAATGAATCAACCATCATGAATGAGAAAGAAAGTGAACCTTCAAAACAAGAACTGAAACAACTTCCAACTCATTTAAAACATGCATTCTTAGATGAGAATCATTCTTTTCCTGTTATTATTTCTTCTCACTTAACGCTTGATCAAGAGGAAAGGTTGTTGTAGGTTCTTCGAAAGCATAAGAAAGCACTAGGATGGTCAATTTCAGACCTACAAGGGATAAGCCCGAGTATATGCATGCATAAAATCCTGATGGAAGAAGACTACAAATCTTCAATCGAGCATCAAAGGCAATTGAATCCAAACATGAAGGAGGTAGTCAAGGTTGAAATTATAAAACTCCTGGATGCCGGCATCATTTATCCAATTTTCGATAGTAGTTGGTGTTGACGCGTAATTTTATACCCCCGCCTAACCCGGTGATGATATAAGGATAAGGAATAAAGAATCACGGTCAACCAGAAGTGTTTTTAAACCAAAAATTGAATCGAACCGGTCCAAAGGGTCTGACCCGCGTTAGGGTTGCATCACGCAGCTATCACCTGCGTGACGGCACTCATAGCTGCATCACGCAACTCTAACCAGGCTGACACCACTGGCACACGCCCGTGTAATGGTCTGCACTGTTTGTATGGATACGCGACAACTGTACGAAAAGTAAGCTGCGTCACGCAGCTCTCGGCTCCGTCACGCAGCTACTACCTGCGTGACGTAGCTTTGTTCTGTTGCCCTACCCATATAAATACAACACTTTCACTTTTAGACGGGACTTTTCTCTCATTTTCTCTGGATTTTGATATTTTTAGGCAGAGACATTTGATTACGGCTAGGGTTTTCCCCAAGAACTCAAGTGAGTAATCTTGAGGAGGATTAAGCCATTAGAAAGGTAGATTGAAAACTTGAAAACAAAAGAGACATAAAAAGAGAAAAAGAGAGAAAAGGAAGAAAAGAAAAACTTTATTGCTAAAACTTGGTGCTAAAACACTTCTGGGATTGTGAAGCAGTACCCCCAAATCATCCAAAACACATGCAATCCTCGAATTTGAGGGTTAGGTAATCATCTAAACCTCCCTTTTCCATTTTTAGTTGTTTATTTGTGAAAGATCTCATTTTCTTAGTATTTGGTTAGTTTGGTGTTGATTAAACAACATTTTGCCCATTTTTGAGCATTTCTGAGCTATATTAAACGTCTGTTAATAAAAAGAACACGTAAAAAGAGTAGTTTAAAAGGTAGTTACGGACTAGAGCAGCCGCGTCACGCAGCTACTACCTGTGTGACGCAACTGTTCATGTCCAAAAGACCTCGACTTTGCTTGGACCACCTGCATGACGGAACTGTTCGTGGGAGTAGTTTTTTATTTTGTTTTTATGTTTTTGTTTAATGTTATATCTTAAATAAATAATTAATGAAACTGGAAATTTTAATAAGCTCACGAACAGTCGCGCCACGCAACTAGGAGTTCCGTCACGCAACTGTTCTTCAGAGAACAGCTGCGAGACGCAATTGTTCTAGGGTTCAAGGACACTTTTCTTATTTTTATCTTAATTTCATCTCATTAAATAAATGTTTAATTTTAATTCAGAAAATGACCAATAATGGGGAAATTGTGTTCTAATCAAATCAAACAAATTAATTTACTATGATTATAAGATTTTAGGATTTATTATTTATTGTTTAATTACATTATTAAACCTGGTTTGTGGCCCGCCTTTAACCATAAGGCAAGAACGAGTCTTTTTAATTATATTTGCAATGGATGGATGATGAATGTGATGATGATTTACGATGAATGCAATGAATGAACCTAGTTGGGACGGTTAATTAATTTTCCACATAGGGACTCAGTTCGATTTATATCGGGTTGGGTTTATTTAAATAATTGGGCTTTTCTAAAATAAAAATCAATTGGAAATTATAGGTTAAAAGAGGTCGGTTTTCCGGGCGTCGGCTTCCAACGGGCCAACGTACCCAATTCCCTTACTTAGAATCGCACATGGTGCGCCTGACCAGTCTTTTAAAATAATTGGCCTTAAATAAAAATTGGGTTAAATGGAGTCATTTTTATAAAATAAAATTGGAAACGGTCCCATTGCTGAAATAATGGGTGGCGACTAAAAATGATTTATAAGACCGATTTATCGGCACCGCGTTCCCAAAAGGTTTTAACACCATTTTTCAATAAAAATTCTAAACAAATATATATAGTTTTCCGTGGTCCTTTTCCGGGGTTTTAAAGGATCTCAACTCTCCGTCATAATCCAACAAATAAAAATAGGGAAGGAGGGGCGAAAATAGTTTGGCAACTCCACTGGGGATTTTGCACCCACTAATCCCCGGTTGTTTTTAATAAATAAATAAATGGTTGCAATTAGGAATTGACTCTAAAAGCCTACATTTTCTGAATAAAATTGAATAGAAAGCCGATGGAAAATTTTTAATCATCTGTATGTGTTTATTTGCTTTCCTTTTTCTTTCTAGGGTTTTTGCATTCATACCGCATTTCTCTTTTCTCATCACATTCTACCCGTATCACCCTTTGGTACTGGTGTTAACTTTGACGGTGGATCTAGCCTAAACCTCGCGTTTTAGGTGCATCCATCCGAGAATTAACATTACTACCAATCGCAAGCCTAGTACCTTAAAGGTGTGTCAAAAGGAGTAGGCCCAACAAAGCCCGAATCCTGTTTGCGGAACCTAGACTTTGTAAGCCTAATAAGACTAAAGCCAATGCATATGGTCATAAAACCGTAGTTACTTCCCTTAAGGAAATACCCGGTTCTATTTGCTGTTGTTGTGCCGCATTCATTTTCAAGAGTTGATATCGTTAATCTCAATACCCCCTGTTGGTTGTCGAGATTAGACCAAATCCTAGGAAACAGATGTCGAAATTTATACCAATGGAATCCGTGTGTGGGAGAAATAAGGTTGGAAGGCATGCATTTCCCAACTCCCGTTCTCCTGTATGTTGTAAACTGTACATATGTTATGACATTCATGCACCACGTAACAATTTTCTTTTTCAGCCATGCATCAATAAGAGCTAATTTCCGGTATGGACGTTTGACCTTGGTCTTGAGACTGGACCTCAAATTCGTTTTGAATAATATAATGCAATCACTTATAGTGAATTTATACCCAAAAGAAAAGGGAGATATAAGGGGGTTGCAGCTCCTTTGTATTTTTACATTTCTCGCATTATTTGAAAATAAGTGAGAGATTACAAAAATTTGTAATAAAATAAAATGAAATCCTGCTTGGGGCCATATGTCCCGAGGCAAAAAGTAAGGATACAAAAAAATACACAGTAAAATAAAAATAACAAAAATACCGCTCAGAAATTCTTTCATTTCGAGGCAAAAGTTAGGGACATGAGAGAAAATAGTCAATCGTAAATCCAAAAGGAACGATCGACGATAAATAATGCCCGAAATGTTCAAACACAAAATAAGTCATTGTCGTATTATTCACACCGAATTTTTGGATCCAGTCGTCGAAATTGAGATCTTATTTCCATGCCGGTCTTTAGCACATTAGAAATGCATTTTTCATCCTATGTGCTTTCATTTTCTCATGCATACATACAGGACCTACTTTAACTCAAACATTTTTTATCAGAATTGATCCTTCCCGGGAAACTGCTTCGAGAGCTTGGAACCGATGCCTTGGTCAACGCCTGTTCAGAACATCCCCAATCCCCGAGTTTATTCCAGTCAGTTCTGTGAGTTATTCAAGTTCATCGGATTCAGATTCTGATTCAGACCCGGTGGAAATGGCGGATGATATGGAGAATGAGCCCGGATTTTCACAAGCTCAGATAAGAACTATTGCTCAGATAGTGGCTGCTGCTCTCGCCCAGGATAGGGCACAAAATCAAACTCCTCCCGCATCAAGCAGTCAACCTATGGTTGAAGAGAGACAAATCCCAGAACCTGCTTCAGATAATCAGACCTCTGTGGGTAACACTGTGCCGATAGAGAATGATGCAATCAAGCAACTTGCTGAGTTGAAAGACAAGGTTGAGAAAATGTCTGTAGTGAAGGAAAAGGACCCGGTCACCAACTTTCACATAACCGAATATGTTTTGCACCCAACCAGCTCCACTTCATTTAAAACATTCAAGCATACTGTGTTCGAGGGAGATAACGACCCCCGTTCTCATCTGTATGAATTCCTCTGGGTCTCTCAAATGAACCGGTATAATGAGGAGGATGTTTTACGAGCATTCCCACAAACACTCCATAAGGACTATAGGAGATGGTATGATGGTCTAGATGAGGAGATTCAGAAGAACTGGGTCAAACTGCAGACCGCTTTTCTCAAGCACTTTAATACTGATGAGAGTGACGAATTTGGTTTGCGTGATTTGGAGAGTTTGAGACAAGGGAAAGATGAGAGCTTTTCTAATTATTATAGGAGGTGGAGAACAAAGCTATACAGGGTCCAGGCAAGGCCGAAGGACCAAGAGCTAATCAGAATCTTCAATAGGAGCTTGTAACCCTTCGTTAAAGAGAGAATGTTGATCCAACCCCTCACTGATTTTGCTCTAGTTCAAAGAGCTGGTTTGAACATAGAGGAGCTGTATAAGGAGGAAAAGAAGAAGAACAGAGGGTTTGCCAACTATCGGACCTCCTACAATGACAGAAATGTCAGAAGTAGCAACCAGAATCAGTCAGGAAGCAGTAATACAGTGGGGGCAGTCAATGAAAGAGTGAGAAGAGAATTCACTAACCTGGGAAGGCCCTTGAGTACAGTGTTGAGGTCATGTATCAAGAATGGAGTACTTTCGAAGCTGCCGGTCGATCTGACTAAACCTGTGCGTGGGAGGTATATGGATCGAAACTGTGATTACCATCAGTGCAAGGGCCATTCGACTGATGAATGTTTCAAATTGAGGCACGATATCCAAGATCTGATTGACAGCAAAAAAATTACCAAACCTTCTAAGAGGAACAAGCCCAGCACCAAGAACAATCCACTCCCCCAATACCAGTACAATTATCCGCCCCGTAAGTCTCAGTCGGGTGGATCAGTCAATGCAATCGGAAGTGGATTGCCGGAAGAAGTTGTGTTGGCAGAGACTGAATGGGAAGAACGAATGTGTGCAATGTTAAACATATGGGACGACTATAGCAGCGATGAAGAAGGAAAGATGCCCGTGAAAATAGAGATTGAGAAGAGCATTACTGTGAAAGTGGGCGAGGTACCAGAGGATGAAGACGAGCAGATCCAGCTCGCAATCCAGAAGCGTTTGGTGGATCAAGAAGAGCAATGGTATTATAGCAACGAAGAGGAGGTGAATGAGGTAGGCGTCCAGAGCTTAACCCGGAGTGGGCGAGTATACAATCCCGATAGCAATATGCAGGCTAAGGGAAAAGAGATTGCTACTGATGGAATGAAAAAGAAGACAATAGAAAAGGGTAGAGAAGAGCCAAAAGAAAAGAAGAAGGAAGAGGAAGTAGTGAAAGTGTAGAAGAAGACTGTCGAAGTAGGTGAGAGCAGTCAAAATCGAGCACCCAGCGGCGTAACTGCCAGTTCAGTATTGAGCCAACTGCAAAGGACAAGAGCAGATATTTCAATATGGGATTTGCTGATAGCATCCAAAGAGCATAGGGAGTCTTTACTGGAAGCCATGACTTTTGTCAGAGTGCCTGCTCGGATCTAGAGTGTAGACATGATCAATGTGCTGCAACGCAGAATTGGCGAAATCACTTTCTTTGATTCGGACCTCCCACCAGAAGGAAGAAACCACTTCAAGCCTTTATACATCCAGATTGCTGTTAATGGGCGTGACACCCGGAATGTAATGGTGGATAACGGATCAGCCCTGTGTGTGTGCTCGTTGAAGATGCTATCCAAGTTCAAAATTGAGGAGTCGGAACTTGAACCATCAAACATGGTGGTCAAAGCCTATGACAACACTATGCGAAACACAAAAGGAACTTTCAGAGCGAAGATCTCCACGGGGGCTGTAGAGAGCTGGGTAGATGTGGTTGTTCTTGATATCTTAGCCAACTATGCTCTGTTGTTAGGGAGGTCGTGGCTCCATCCTCTAGGTGCAATTTCATCTACCCTGCACAGAAAAGTAAAGATTCCATGGGGTACGGATGTGGTGACCGTTAACGCCCAAGAAGACCTGAATGTGGCAACTGTAGAAGGCTTAGAGGTGGCAGTGCCGTTGTCTGGTTTCCAAGTGGCAGTGATTGATGTGCCCACTAATGAGAGCAAGAGTGCAGTAAATAGAATGAGTCCTTTTTCGAGGAAGATGATGAAAAAGATGTAGTGGCAGTATGGCAGAGGGTTAGGCCGGGAGCTGTAAGGAAGGTTTGAACCTCTCTCATCAGCATATGGACAACAAGATAGACACGGGCTGGGATATTCGAAAAATAGAAAGAAGGAGAAGTATGAGATCCAGTCTCCGGTTAGAGGGCCAAATCTGAATCATATTTTCTTTGTCCCACAAGCTGCAGGAGAATTTCAGAGTAGGGGGAAGACCTACCCCGGCCTGGAAATATTCATGACAGACTTTGAAGAGAAACTGCTCAAGTCTCCTGAACCTGCCTTGGAACAGCTGGTGGAGGGAACAGAGTTCATAGTGGGTATGACGCAAGCAAGCACTGAATCTGAATGGTCGAAGAAGATATCCGAGTTTGAAGACTTTTTGGGGATTGGGGATGAAGCTTCCAAGATGATGCAAGAGCATAAAGCCAAGGCACGGATCCTCCAGTCGGTATTAGCTGCTGAAGACGCCGAAGAGGCAGAGAGGAAGGTGCTGAAGATGAAGCTTGAAGAGGAGAAATTAGAAGCTACCCCGGAAAAAGAAGAAGATGCAGATGCAGATGAAGTACTTCAGGCAATAAAGAACACTTGTGATGAATGTATTGAGCAGGCAATTAATCCTGTATTTTGTTTTTCTGATGTTTGTTTTGAGAACAATATGGATGGTTTTCCTTTGTTATTCAATCAATGGAAGTGAACTTTGACGATTTGTTTTCTTGTTTTCTTGGTTGTCACGTTCATGGCATTGATTATAACACGCGCATATTTGACATAAATGCATTGCATCATTTTGCATTTAACTTAAGCACCACTGAAGATCCTAAATTAATCGAAATCAGATCAGACTTCAAACCTGAACTTAGACAGAATCTTCAAGAGTGCATTAGAAGAAATTCAGAGGTATTTTCCTGGAGCTATACTGACATGCCAGGAATCGACAGATCAATAACAGAGCACTTCATTCCTACTGATCCAGGTATTAAGCCGGTGAAACAGAAAAGGAGATGGGTCAGACCAGAATGGTAGGATAAGATCAAAGCTGAGGTCCAGAAGCAGTTGGATGCAGGATTCTTAAAAGTGGTACACTACCCGGAATGGTTGGCTAATATAGTCCCTATGTTGAAGAAAGATGGGAGGATAAGGGTCTGTGTCGACTATAGGGACCTGAACAAAGCCTCACCTAAGGATGACTTTCCACTTCCGCACATAGATGTCTTGATCAACAGTGCTGCCGGAATGGGATGTTATTCTATCATGGACGGATTCTCAGGATACAACCAAATATTGATGGCCTTAGTTGACAAGCACAAGATTGCCTTCACCACGGACTTTGGTACCTTCTGCTATAAAGTGATGCCATTTGGACTGAAGAACGCCGGGGCAACATATCAGAGAATGGCTACAACATTATTTCATGATATGATCCACAAAGGATTGGAAGTATATGTAGATGACATGGTGATCATGACAAGAACACAGGAAGAGCACGTAGAAATGCTGGAGAAGTTCTTTGCACGGGTCAAGCAGTACAATCTAAGACTCAATCCCAAGAAGTGCGTATTCGGAGTAACGAAAGGGAAACTGTTAGGTTTTGTTGTAGAACCTAACGGGATTGAGGTTGACCCCGACAAAATAAAAGCCATTCAGGATATGGACCTGCCAAGAACAGAACGTCAGGTGAGAAGCTTCTTGGGTAAAATTCAGTACATCAGCAGGTTTATTTCGAGGTTATCCATCACTTTTGCTCCAATTTTCAAGCTACTTAAGAAGAATCAGCCGGTTAAATGGAATGAGGACTGCCAGAAAGCCTTTGATCACATAAAGAAGTATTTGATGAATCCACCAGTGCTGAGTTCGCCTAGACCGGGAGAACCTCTGATCCTGTATTTATCTATAGAGGATGCAGGAGTGGGGGCAATGTTGGTACAGCCGGATGCCGCTGGAGTAGAAAAGGTCATTTACTACATTAGCAAGAAGCTACTGCCTATTGAAGAGAAGTACAACATGGTAGGGAAAACATGTATGGTGGTAGTGTGGTCGATAAAGAAGTTGAGGCCTTACTTTGATTCCTTCAGGGTCACTTTCGTTTCCAAAATTGATCCTCTGAAGTATTTGCAGAGAACACCTACTCTAGAAGGACGGCTGTCTAAGTGGTTAATTCAGATGTCTAGCGTGGATGCAGAGTTTGTAACGAAGAAAACGGTCAAAGGTCGGGTTTTGGTAGAGTTCCTAGCTGAAAATCCAATTACAGATGACGAACCATGGGAATTGGAGTTTCCAGACGAACACTTGCTGTGTGTCGAGACAGGGGCTTGGAAGTTGTACTTTGATGGACCAGCCAACAGAAATGAAGCCGGAGCAGGTATTGTAATTGAAGCACCTAATGGCGAGGTCACCACAATGTGCAAGAGATTGTTGTTCCCGGTAACTAACAATATGGCTGAATATGAAGCATGCATCTGTGAATACTCAAATTTTGAGGCTCAAAAAGCCTATTTTCCCAGACTGCAAACAGTCCGGCTCGACCGGAGGCCATTCGGAAAAGTTCACCGAAAGTATGCCAATATGGTACTTGAAACGTCCGGAAAATTACGAGGATCGCAGAACTGGTCCCGAAATATTTTTGGGAGGTACGGAACTCCCAAAAAAGCTTTTGGAACGAAAAAACTAGCAAGTCCGCCGGCCGCGGCGGCGGCGACCGCTGCCACAGCGGCGGCGACCGCTGTCCAAGGCGGCGGCGCCTGCCCTCCAGCCTATTTTTTCCCTATAAATACAGCCCCGAATCGACAGTTTTACTCACTCAGTCTGTGTTAACGGACGCTCTCTTCTCCCCTACACTCCTTGCGATTCTTTTACTATTTTTCTGCATTTAGTGTAGGCTTTTATTACTCTGCTGTTGTGATATCTGGTCACTTAATTGAATTAATTTTAATTAAATATTCCCCAAACGAGGAGCTTAATCTGGAATTTTCAAGCTGAAGCTAAGAAGCGGCCGCTGATTAACTCAGGTGATAACGAAACTCTGCCCATTTAATTTCAGCATTTTGTGCATATTCTCTTCTACTCCAATTCTGAATTAAACTGCTGCATAAATGCATTCACATCATCAATTTGGCAAATAAATTGCCTCAATTAAATATGATTAAGCTTAAAATGCCCGGTTAATTAATAATCGTGGTGTTAAAGCCTAAATCCGACAATATTGGCTAAAGTATCTAGTCAATTAATGACTACGGTATAATCGCCTTTATTTCAAACAGTCCGGCTTAAGTCCAATTAATCAATAATTGTGGCTAAATAGCCTTAATTAACCACGTTTTTTGGCAATAAATTGCTTATATTGCAATTCAATTGATCACTTTTGGCAAACAAATTGCCTATAAATAAGATTAGCCATTTTTAGCGACAAATCGCTTAAATCAAAGCTTTGGCAAAATGCCTTGAATTAATCATCTTTTGGCATGAATGCCTTAATCATTTTGGCGACAAATCGCCCGACAAAATCATTTTGGCGACAAATCGCCTAACCAATTTTTGGCGACAAATTGCCCAACTTTTGGCACAAATGCCTTAATCAACCATTTTGGCGATAAATAGCCCAAACATCAATTTTTGGCAATAAATTGCCCAATCAACCATTTTGGCGACAAAAAGCCCAAATATCAATTTTTGGCAATAAATTGCCCAATCAATTAATTTTGGCGACGATCGCCCAATCAACACTTTTGGCAAACAAATTGCCTAAATCAATCTTTTTGGCTAAAAGCCTTAAATCAACACTTTTGGCAACAAACGCCTAATCAAATCAATCAATTCTTTGGCAAAATGCCTAAAGATGCACCAAGCTTACACACACTCATGCATTAAGCATACCCATTCAAAGCCCTTTAAAAAAGGCCTATCGAACTACGTCGACTTTGATCTTCCATTCAAACAGAAGTACGTAGGCACGTTTGGGATTTAACCCCGAGCAGCAAGTCGAAATCACTTAAACATTTCATTGGTCCAATTACATCATTTACCTTGCAAAGCATTCATTCATTGGTTAGTTCATCAACATGACATGGTCTCGGGATCCACCTCGGGTTCGCAAACTATGCCTTAAACATTGGGATAATTAATCTAGTAGTTAGGTTAATTAAAATTGGAGTCAACTTAGGGTTTTTTTCCTAGTTTACCCTAAAATAATTAAACAAGGTGGCGACTCACACATTCACGTGCATTTCTGCCCTTAGTCATATTCATTATATGCCTATTTTTGGGGGAGGGGTTCACAGTTTGGCGATTTCGCTGGGGACATGTAATCATTTTGCATAAAGTGGACTACAATTGCTGCATCAACTAACCTGCCCTTCTTCAGGGTATTATCTTTGTTGTGCTTTGTTTTGCAGGGTACCCTAACACGAATCAAGTGTTCTTTCTTTAAGAATACTTGATAAAGAAATTTGGACTTAGTTGTAAAATTAAATTAAAACATTTAAATTTGTTGATTTATTTGCATGATTGAGCATCTTTTTCTCCGTTGCATAAAAAACGAATTTCAAATGAATTTCTTCTCTTCTGTTCAAACTTCTGAGTCTGGATAGCAAGTAGCGCTGATCGGCAGGTCTCCTTGATTATGTCGACGGACAGCCAAAGCGTCCTCCCTGTTACCGCAAACCATCCCTAATCCTTTTGGGGGTGGCCCATGAGTATGCGTACTGTCGGACCCACGCGAAACTCCTTGTTTCACATGTGGTTAGGCATATCCATGCTCAAGGTTCAAGGGTCCCTTTATAAGCCTATTTTCTATTTGTGTCATAGCCTATAGTACCTATCCTTTAAGGCTGTATGTTGTTTTCGCCGAAATCCCAAAACCCTGGAAGGATTCAAAAACATCAATTTTATTTTGGTGTTTATTTATTTGGAAAGAGTTGATAAAAATCTTTTTGGATATGCGATACCGATAAATCGGTCTTATAAAACATTTGAGTCGCCACCCATTATTTCGGCAATGGGACCGTTTCCGATTTTATAAAAGTGACTTCATTTAAGCCAATTTTATTCAAGGCCTTTTATTTAGGAAAACTGGTCAGGCGTACCAAGTACGATTTTAGGTAAGGGAATTGGGTACATCGGTCCATTGGAAACCGACGCCCGGAAAACCGGCATCTTTTAACCTACGATTTCTAATTGATTTTATTTCAGAAAAAGCCGAATTATTTAAACCCAACTCGAATAAATCGAACCGAGTTCCTATTTGAAGAATAAATTAACCGTCCCAAATAAGTTCATTCATTGCATTCATTCGCAAATTAATCATCGCATCCATCATTCATCCACAATATATATATATATATATATATATATAGCAAAAACAACTAAAAGACCCGCTCTTGCCTTATGGTTAAAGGCGGGCCACAAACCGAGTTTAACAATGTAGTTAAAAGGAAATAACAAATATTAAATCTCAAAATACCATAATCACAACAGATTAATTGACTTGGTTTGATTAAAACTCAATTTACCCATAATTGATCATTTTCCTGGATTAAGATTAAGAATCTATTTAATGAAATGAAATTAAGACAAAAAAGGTAATCTGGGACTGGCAGACAGTCGCGTCATGCGGCTGTTCTATGGAAGAACAGTTGCGTGGCGCAGCTCTTATCTTTTATTCTGGGGTTTGTAATAGTTGCGTCACGCAGCTGTTCTATGAGGAACAGTCACATGACGAAACTTTGGTTATGGTCCTATAGACTAGAACAGTTGCGTCACACGGACAGTCGCGTGACGGAACTCCTAGCTACGTGACGGAACTGTTCGTGACTTATTTAAAATACTCAGACATATTGATTATTTATTTACAGTGAAACACTAAATACAAGTATAAAACAAAATATAAACTGAGTACACAAACAGCTGCGTCACGCAGGTGGTCCAATCCAGGTTAAGAGCTTTTGGACATGAACAGTCGTGTCACGCAGGTAGTAGCTGCATGACGCGGCTGCTCTCGTCCACAACTACCTTTCAAACTACTCTTTTTACGTGTTCTTTTTGTCAAAAGTGATTAAAATCAATCCAGGAGAGTTCAACAGTGGGCAAACTTAGGTTTTATCAATAACAGATCAACTAGACACTATGAAAATGAGATTTTAAGAGATAAAATACTAGAAATGAAAGATAAAGCTTAGATTAGTTACCCTGCCCTCAGATTTGAGGATTGCATGCACTGAGATTAGTTTAGCGACAACGTTTCACGATCCCAGAAATGTGGTCACCAAGTTTTTTCACAAAATAAATCGTTTTCTTTTTCTTTCTTCCCTCTCTTTTCCTCTTCTTATATTTTTTTTATATTTTTTGATTTTAAGTCTAAATATCTATGACTTGATCTTCCTCAAGTTTACTCAGTTGAGTTCTTGAGAAAGAGCTCTAGTCGTTAATCGAAAAACTTAAACTTAGAAAGTTGTATTTCTTAGAGGAAATGAGAGCAAAGTGTCAAAAGTCCCGTTTTTGCTGTAAAATGTTGTATTTATATGGCTAGGGCAACAGATCATAGTCGCGTCACGCAGGTATAAGCTGCGTGACGCACCCGTAAGCTGCGTGACGCGACTTACTTTTCATACAGTTACCGCGTATCCATACAAACAGTGCAGGCCGTTGCACGGGTGTGCGCCAGAGGTGTCAGCCCTGTTAGAGCTGCGTGACGCAGCTAAGAGTGCCGTCACACAGGTACTATCTGCGTGACGCAGCCCTAACGCGGGTCAGGCTCCTTTGGGCGGTTTGGTTCAATTTTTGGTTCAAACAATTCTGGTTTATCGTGATACCTTATCCCTTGTCCTCATATCATCATCGGGTCAGGTGGGGGTATAAAATTACGCGTCAACAGTTTGCCCCCCCTGCTTTATCATTAATCGTACAAATGATTAATGTTAAAGTGGTCCATTGACGTGCCTTTTGTCAGGCAATCATCTCCGAAGCTCGGTTTGATCGGCTTGGAAAGATGCTGAATTAACCGTCTAGTCACCTCCTAAGCTCGGTTTGATCGGCTTGGTCGGTTTTGATCTGGCATGTGAATGACTTCAAAGCTCGGTTTGATCGGCTTGGAAGACACCTTCGAGGCTCGGTTTGATCGGCCTGAAGGACTTTGAATGTCTGGTTACCTTCTCAGCTCGGTTTGATTGGCCTCGTCGGTTCCCGTGGAATCTGAAGAGACATCCTTGAAGCTCGGTTTGATCAGCTCTAACGATGTTGATTTGATGACAAAGTCTTCAAAGCTCGGTTTGATCGGCTTGAAGGCTTTGATCTGGCCACCTACTCAGCTCGGTTTGATCGGCTTTGTCGGTTCTAGTCGGTTTAGAAAAGGCATCCTCGAGGCTCGGTTTGATCGGCTCGAACGATGTCAGTTTTACCCTGGTCAACTTCGCAATTCATCATCATTGACTGGGGAGGAATTTCAAACAGCTTCGTGATACATCATCATTGTTTTGAAGTTGTTCTGACTAGCTTTGCAATACACCATCACTAATCAGTAGGACCTAGCGGCTTCGAAAAACCATCACCGGTTGGCCTGAAAGATTGTTCACAAGAAGAAGAGCAATATCCGTGTGCAAACGAACCTTGCCTTTTGTTAGAAAAATATTGGAACGTCTTACGTTCCCATGTAAAGATTCACATTAAGGCAAAAGGTCATACTTTTGCCCCCAGTCCGGAATTCCGACCTAGACCAAAAATATCCACTTTTGTAGGCATATTTTAATCATTTCACAAAAATTTTTAGCAAAAATTTCGGCATAAAAGTTTTAACAAAAATTTGTTATCTGCATTTTCAAGTATACCTTTTATGATACAGTGGTTGAAAGAAAACTTACCTGAGGGTGATCTGCACAATTTGATGTTTCTGCCCCCTATGCCGTGAGTAGACAACAATTGCTGAAGTGTACAAGCCGCATACCGACATCAAATTGCCGAAGTGGACCATTGTTGGTTTTTAAATGGACCGTACGGGCTTATTGGGCTTTGAAAGAAGATTGTGGGCCCATCGTTTTTTTTTGGGCTCGGAAGAGAAGGCTTGGGCCCGTTGCTTGGAGAGATGGGCTTGGGCCCAGATATTTACTATAAGTAACTTCTTTCGTAACCGATTCATTTTCACTCATTCACAAACCCTAAGCGATTGAAAATTCTCTGAACTATTCAACCGAAAAAGATGTCTCAGCTTTCTGAAATCCCTGCTTCCGCCTATACTCCGGAGATGGAGACCTTCGGTGCCCTACCCGATATTCCTACCTTTGACGGCGAGCCGGTGCCAGTGAGCCGGAATCCGTTGACCCCCGGGACACGACCGTTGCAGCTTCTGCCGTTGCTGGGTACGGAGTTCCCGGTTAGATACGAGACTAGCCGGATGTGAGGCTTTCAGTCCGAGGTAAGTAAAAAATTTCCTTTCAATTTTACTGCTTTTGATCCACAGTTGTAGCAATAGGACTATGTTTTGAAGTTTATGCCTGCGTCAATAGTCACGTCACGCAGGTAGGAGCTGCGTGGCGCGGCTGTTCTTCCATGAACAGTTGCGTGACGCATCTGTTCTTGTGTGAACAGTTGCGTGACGCAACTGCTCGAGGCGCCAGGAACCCTAGCTTGCCTTTGAACTCTTAGAATTGACCCCTTTTCATTGTGTTAGAACTTGATTTGTTGATATTTGATTGTTGTTAGCTCTAGGTGACTTAATTTTGCCCTGAAAATTGCATGAGAATAACACAAACATAGTGAACTTAGGTATAAATTGAATTACTGCGTACCTTCGACAGTTGCGTCACGCAGCTGTTCTTCGGAAGAACAGTTGCGTCACGCAGCTGTTCTTCGGAAGAACAGTTGCGTGACGCAGCTACCGAGATGCGTGGCGCGACTTCGTGGTTGCGTGGCACATCTATTCTTGGGGCAACATACTTCAAACAGTTGCGTGACGCAGATGTGGAGTGGCGTGGCGTGAGTGCTGAGATGCGCTACGCAGCTGTGCTTCTAAGTGTGCAACTTAGGCAAAGCTACGTGACGTGACTGTGTAGACGCGTGACGCGGCTTTATAGTTGCGTGACGCAGCTATTGTTCAAACCGAAATTTGGTCTTTTCATTTTTCCTGCCATAGAAGAAGATAAATAATTGTTAGTGTTATATTTATTGAAATTGGAAATTTTTCTTACAGGTTAATCTGGGCAAGGCCCGCTCAGGTGGATCAGCCACTGATGCCTCTGCCTTCTGGGATTTGCTGGACCCGCCTATGCGAGCTCGGGTCGTCGCTGTAGGCTTCGAAGATTATGCTATAGGATTGTGCCGCACGCAGCCTCGTTTCCCGCCGGCTATGCGATATGCATTGATGGAGCGGTGGAACGATTGCACGCACACCTTCATCTTCGGGTTCGGCGAGATGACCCTCACACCCGTGGACTATGCTGCCATTACCGGCCTTCGCTTCACTGGCCCGGCTCCCCCACTAGATGCTCGATATCAGATGGCCACTCTCTAGGCCCAGCTGGTCCGCTTCTTGCTCGGTGTCACCACACAGACCCGGTACACCGTGCAAGGGTGTATGTCTTATGAGATGGTCTTCCGGTTCTGGGCCGAGAGGATCAGGACCCGTTTGGAGGCTTGGAGGGAGTTGCCGGAGGAGGCCCAACCTGCTGCTCCTGCGTATACTCAGGAGGAGAGGGACCAGGCTGCTCGGTCTTTCTTGTTCTACATCATCTCATCCCAGCTGATATGCACCTCCTAGAATAAGGGAGACCCAGCGGTGCTGGCATGTCTACGGGATCTGAGCTAGGTCGGGTCCTTCGACTGGGCCACACTCGGTTTGGCTCATCTCTATCACGGTCTAGATGTCTAGACCCGTGGTAACATTCTTTCACTCTTCAGCTTCTTCTTTATCATTTTCAACTGTTCAACTAACTGATGTCATTTTTTTTTGCTGCAGGTATGGTCTTATGAGTACTGTATCTATCCGGGCAGTCCGAGTGGCGACTCTCCGGTCGAGTCTAGGAGGATCCCTCGCTACTTGGCCCACTGCCATCACACTTATGCCAGTGGCGAGGATCCCGAGCATTGGCGGAGCTTCCTTAACGACCGGGAGCTGTCCGATGTAAGTACAAACGAAACCTCTGAACGCTTAGCTTAGCTTTTTCTCTTTTTTGAATGCACACCGACCACTGACTTCTTATTCTTTTGCAGCTGTTCCTGACTCCTTAGGATTGCGGGGCCTGGAGGACCTACCCGGGCCGGGAGGTGGCTGAGTTGCACACCCGGTCGAGGCTGCTGATGCGAGGATATTCGGCCGACCGATACTTTCTCGGAGAGAGAGTTTTCGACACTCCGGTAGCTCCAGCACAGCGGAGGGTGCCTCATGCCCCTCCTCGGCATATGTGTCTCCTGGAGGGCTTGACCCAGGAGGACTTGGAGGTGGAGTACAGGGGCTTCTCGGCGAATGACTTTCTGTCCGTCGGTGATTTCCCCTCTTACTTCGCCTCTCGGATGCAGGCGCGGTTCCCCGAGGTTCTTGAGTACACTCAGGTGACTTTGCTGATCTTCTGCCTTATTTACTTTCATTACTTTTTTCACTATTTCAGATCACTGATACCATCATTTTCTCTGTAACTTATTGCAAGAGCGGAAGATGCATAAGACTGCGGCTCACTACAGGGCGGAGGCAGCAGCTAAGGCGGGTGGCGCAGCTGCTCCGGCTGGTGTAGTGTTGGGTGACGTGCCATTCCCGTCGGGCATGGAGGTGGTGCTAGACCCTGGTCTAGGCCTGGGATCGGGCATCATCATTCCTGCTGATCTTCGGCAGGCTCCTCCTCCAGTGCAGCTGGACCCTGAGCACACTACACATGTGAGTTATAAACTGAATTTACCAAGTTAGAAGCACTTTACCTGAGTAGCTTTTTAATGGATGTTTCTTGTTTGCAGGTGCCGGCCTAGAGGTATCAGGAGATCTGCCAGCGGTTCGGGTTTGCCCGATCCTACATTGGTCGGCTCTACTCTGATGTTCATGAGCGGGTGAGTACAATCTTCCTGTGTCTTGTCCTTCTTCCTTCTTATTATTATTTTCTTCTTACACATCTTTGTTTTTTAGGACCTGGAGATCGGTAGACTGCGGAGGCATCAGGCTCGTCAGTCTAGCGCTGTGAGCCGACTCCAGACGGAGGTAGAGCGGCTTCGGACGAGGCTGGAGGTTGAGGGCATCTCGCTCGACTCTTCCGAGGAGGATGAGGATGGCTCTTCTTCCGATGATGCACCGCTGTCTCCACCCCTTGCGGCTGTTGCTAATCCGAGCCATAGGCGGCGGTAGTCCTGCTCCGCATCTCATCCACTTTTTGACACATTTTTTTTTGAACATTTAGAAATGTTATATTATCTTATTATTTTTAGGAGGACTGTACAGTTATGTTATTATTTTTATATGATATTATTTACATTTCCATAATATTTTGCTTTTATTATACCGTCATGGGTGTTTATATTTTACAACTGTGAAGTCTTGTTCCTGCAAAAATAAAACACAAATACAAAAACACGAAAAAGAGAACGGTGTCCCATTTATTTATAAAAGTGGTCCACCTTGTTAGTGGTCCATGGACCAATTTATTATAAATGAAATAAATAAAATAAAATAAAATAAAAGAAATAAATAAAGGATAAAATAATGGATTTAAAATACAATCCGACAAAAATCAATTACTAAATAACAGTGGATCGTAGTACTTACCTGATAGGGCGATTAACGCGGTCATAAAGATTCAACCTCCTCGTTGTACAAACCGTCCTTATTAATGCCAGCTTAAATATCCAGTAGCCAACACTATCTATGCATAAATGCTTCTCACTGACCATGGACAGTATGACATCATGTCGAGTAATGACGGTGGTTCGTTCACCAGATCCTTACATCTTTATAAATGAAGGTCTCCTTTTATGGTTTCTTCACAACCAGCATTCGAAATAAATCCATTCCTTAGATAATCCTTTTCATGGCTTTCAGAAACCAAGTTTCATCCTTCGTCCAATCCATCTCTGATGACTTATGGCAGATTCCCCCTATGGACCAACTCGTCTGGTTGAAATATTTCAAAGACCTAAAACCTAATCATAGCTTCTTATCTTGGCTCGTTGCATACTTCAATCCTAACACCATGGTTTTCCGGTTTGAAGACTCTGAGGTAACTCCGACCTACGAGGAGATGTGTGCCGTGATGGATCATCATCCTGATCAAGACGAAACTCTGGCCTCACCCCCAGGTCCTAGGTATGATCTAGTCGAAATTGCAGCCCTATGCCTGATTTACCTTCTTGATGGCATAAACGTGGATCAAGGTCTTCCCTTGGAACCTTTCTTGAACAGGGTTTTGTCTACTGATCTAGATCTCCCTTGGATCTGAGCTTGCTGCTTCTTGCTGTTGAATGTGTATGCCATGAAGAATCGTCAACCTGGAATCGAAGATTTCCGACTTCTGACCATTGTTCGAGACATGCAATTGTACCATCATACTGTCTTTATGATGATCATGGGAGAAACAATGTGTTGGGTCAGGGATATCGCCCTTCACATCATTGACTTCAATGTTCATCATCGTGGTTGTCCACTGCTATTGCAAGCCTGGGCTTTGGACAAATTAAGCCTGATTCCTCCGGTTCTAGCTCGCTTGATTTCGACCTACGGGGCTGCCATTTTTCAATCTCGGTCTCGGAGATGCTTCGATTTTGGTGGTAACCCTACTATTCGGTGGACTTGTCCTTGGTGGAGGATTAGACTGGTCGCGACCGGAAGTATGAATCTCAACTATGTGTTGTATGCCAGTCTAGACCGTTCCATGGCCTATTTCCCTGATAGGATCAGCCGTCAGTATGGGATGATACAGCATGTTCCCAGAGTCCATAACTTCGAGAGCGGTCTGATAACACCACATCTGTTGACCACTCTGGCTGACCGTTGGAGAAGTCGAAACACCGTGTATTTAGATGAAGGAACGATGAAGGATACCGTGAAACCCGCATATGCCAACTGGTTCTTTACCCCATAATGATATCATGCTTTATGAAGATTGGCCTCCGCTGATGGGCCCCACTGGAATAAATTTTTGCTTTTTGCTTTTTCTTTTGTATTCAGGCCATGGGCTTTTTTATTTGAATGTATCTGCTCTCCTTTTAATTAATGATCCCGATGATCCTATCTTTATTAATTCCTGTTTCCTGCAGACCTGAATCAACAACAGACAACAAACTTTTTCTTTCGAAGTCGTTTGTGGCATCAGTTATTTGGGCCTCCTACCCTCGGGTTAATAGATGAAGGCTCATAAAGAAGAGATTATTCTACAGAAACAAAAGCTTACGCTTGAAAATGACAAAGAATGGAGTGACTGTGTTATCACCTGCATAAATCAGACAAAAATAACAAATGTGCCTTCTTTATGCATGAACCTGTGAACCCCTCCCCAAACATCAAGGCATATGATGCATGTGACTAAGGGTAGAAACGCACGTGAATGTATGAGTCGCCACCTTGTTTAATTATTTTAGGGTAAACTAGGAAAAAACCCTAAGTGACTCCGATTTTAATTAACCTAAATGCTAGATTAACTAACCCAATGTTAAGGCATGGTCTACGAACCCGAGGTGGATCCCGAGACTATGTCATGCTGATGAACTAACCAAAACAATGAATGCTTTGTAGGGTAAATGATGCAATTGGACCAGTGAAAGTGTTTATGTGATTTTGATGATTTCGACTTGCCGCTCGGGGTTAAATCCCAAACGTGCCTACGTACTTCCGTTTGAATGGAAGATCAAAGTCAACGTAGTTTGATAGGCCTCTTTTAGAGGGCTTTGAATGGGTATGCTTAATGCATGGGTGTGTGTATGCTTCGTGCATTTTGTTTAGGCATTTTGCCAAAGACTTGATTGATTTTTAGGCATTTGATGCCAAAAATGTTGATTTTAATGGCTTTTAGCCAAAAAGATTGATTTAGGCAATTGTTGCCAAAAATTGATGTGATTTAGGCAATTTATTGCCAAAAATTGGTTAGGCGATTTGTCGCCAAAGTGATTAAGGCATTTGTGCCAAAAGTTGGTATTGGAAGGCGTTTAGCTAAAGATTTAGGCAATTTGTTTGCCAAAAGTGATTATTCGGGCGTGACTGATTTAAGGCTTTTAGCCAAAATTAATTGATTTAGGCAATTTTTGCCAAAAGTTGATGTGATTTAGGCGATTGTTGCCAAAATGATTGTTTGAAGGCTTTTAGCCAAAAGATTGATTAATTCTAAGGCATTTTGCCAAAGCTTCTGATTTAAGCGATTTGTCGTTAAAAAGTGGTTAATCTAATTTATAGGCAATTTGTTTGCCAAAAATTGATTGAACCGTGGGCAATTTGTTGCCAAAATGTGGTTGATTTAATTATAGGCAATTTGTTGCCAAAACGTGATTGATTAAGGCTTTTTAGCCACAATTATTGATTAATTGGACTTAAGCCGAATTTGTTCGAAATAAAGGCAATTTCACCATAATTATTGATTAACTAGGCTTTTTTAGCCAATATTGTCGAATTTAAGCTTAACACCATGATTATTGATTAACCGGGCATTTAGCCTAAATTTATTTAATTGAGGCAGTTTATTTGCCTAATAATGACGTGAGTGCATTTATGTAGTTGTAGAGTCATTAGGAGCAGAAGAAGAAGCATGCATGAAGTGCTAAAATTAAATAGGCAGAGTTTCGTTCATGTACCTGATTTAATCGACGGCCACTTCTTAACTCCAGGTTAAGCTCCTCGTTAAGAGAATATTAATTAATTTCATTTTAATGACCACTTAACAAAGCAAGAAAGCAATTAAAGCTAAACTAAAATGCAAAATAGCAGTAAAGAATCGTAAGGAGCGTAGGGGAGAAGGAGCGTCCGTCAACACAGACTGAGTGAGTAAAACTGAGGGCCTCGAGGCCAATTTATAGGCAAAAAATCGGACTGTTCGGCGGCCAGGGCCACTGGGCTCGGCTGCCCGAGCCACCGTGTCCGGCGGCCTGAGCCACCGAGGCCAGCGGGTTCGCTAATTTTTCGTTCCGGAGGCTTTTTCGGGAGTTTTGGACCTCCGAAAAATATTCCGGGACCAGTTCCGCTATCCTCGCGACGTCCCGAACGTTGCAAGTACCATATTAGCATACTTCCAGTGAACTTCCAAAATGGCCTCTGGTCCGGTCGGACTGCTTGTAGTCTGGAAAAAAAGCTTTTTCGGAAGTTCCGGACCTCCAAAAATTATTCCGGGACCAGTGTTACGATCCTCGTAATTTTTCGGACGTTTTAAGTACCATATTGGCATACTTCCAGTAAATTTCCAAAATGGCCTCCGGTCCGGCCGGACTGTTTGCAGTCTGGGAAAATTGACTTTTTGAGCCTCAAAATTTGAGTATTCATAGTTGCCCCCCACTGGCTATCATAAAAATGATTTATGAGAGCCAGTGGTTGTCTGAAGGAGCAAATTTTGAGGGTGGGCTGAGGAGAAAACCGCTGCCGTTGGTTTTTTTTTTTTCCTTTGAAACGAAATGATCAAATGCATGGATTTATATTTGCAACTTAAAGATGTTTTTGCCTCTTTGAGGACTTAAAAAGAAATTTTGCCTCTTGGAGGACTTGAAAAAAAGAGGTTTTCCCCTTAATGAGGGCTTGGAAAGAGATTTTACTTCTTAATGAGGGCTTGAAAAGATGTTTTGCCTCTTAATGAGGGCTTGAAAAGATGTTTTGCCTCTTAATGAGGGCTTGAAAAGAGATTTTGCCTCTTAATGAGGGCTTGAAAAGATGTTTTGCCTCTTAATGAGGGCTTGAAAAGAGATTTTGCCTCTTAGAGGACTTGAAAAGATGTTTTGCCTCTTAATGAGGACTTGAAAAGAGATTTGTTTTATTTTTGTTTTTTTTCTTTGAGAACCAAGGGTCCACCTAAAGTCGAAATGATCAAATGGCTTGGTTTTGGATGAAAAATGGTTGGCTATTGGTTAAGGTTTCACCCTAGGTTTTATGTAAAAGAAAGGTTAACCATTAACCGGGTTCTACCCTGAGTTTGTGTAAAAGAGATTGACGATGGTTGGGTTTCACCCTGGGTTGTGTATGTTTTTTTTTCAACACTTGCCCCTGAATCCGACTTAGAGGATTTTGCCCCCTGCTTGAGAGAATTGATGCCCTTATTAGCTGAAATAGAATTTCTTCTTAATAAAAGACTAAAATTCCGTGATTACTTCTGTGATGGGAGAATGGTGAAGGTTCTTATCACTTCTTGCCCCCAGAATGGTGCTGACCATGGAATACTTCACAACATTGGTGTTGTACTTGTCCAATCGATTGAGGAATTAAAGAGAATAAAGCCACTTATATGACTCGAGGAAACGGACAATGTGGATGACATCGCTCGTCTGAAAGGATCGAAGAAACGATGGTCCGAGTGGAGACGAGGTATTAAAGGATTACCTCTCAATGATTGTGTTTGACATTTTTTAGGGTTGTTTTGGAAACCCCGGGGATTGAATTGACATTTTCCTCTCTCTCTTTTTTTTTCGAGGAATGACTCAAAGAGTGACGCTTTCAAAATGAACTTTTGAGAATGACTCGATTTTTGTGACTCGTTGTGGAATGACCATTGGTGATGGAGACTTGATTTTAGAGACTTGGAGACTCGATTTAGAGACTCAAATTTTTCTTGTAGTGAATTTTGACTCGAAGGAATTCAGTGATTCCTGGAAAAAAAATAATTTATATACTCCCAAGGAGACCTTTGAAAGGGATTTTTTTTTCTTTAAGGACATACTTTGCTGTTTATCCTACAAAAATGGACTTTCTAAAAGAATCCATGAAAGCACTTTTTCTTTTTTTTTTTTTTTTTTTGCCTTTTGCCTAGTAGCCGCCCTTTCTGGTTTTCGACTCTAGCAGGCTCTTTGCCCTAACTTTTGCCTAGACCGCCCTTTCGGGTTTTCAGCCTAGCGGGCTCAATTCTTGCCTGAAGCCGTCCTTTTGGATTTTCAACTCCAGCTTTTATTTTTCTTTTCTTCTCTTTTTTTTATTTATTTTTTTATTTTTTATATTGGCAAAGAGAAAATGCTATTTATGATGCAAACTTATGTTTGTGACCGTGCCTTTGCGGCTGCCTACGTATCTCTAAGAACTCTTCGGGGGATGGGGAGAATCAGGTCTTTCGTAGTTCCTTCCGGGATGCGAACTTTGTGCTCTGCTGGTGCGGAATTCATGTCCGACTTGATGTTAGCGCGGAATTCCTTTCCGTCTTGGTGCGGAATTTATTTCAGACTTGCTGTTGGGGCAAAATTCAATTCCGCCTTAATGCTGATTGTGGAATTCATTTCCAATTTGATTTCTTCGGGATTCCTTCCCGACTTGATATTAATACAGAATTCATTTCTGACTTGATTTCTTCGCGGGATTTCTTCCCGGCTTGATGTCTTTGCGGGATTCCTTCCCGACTGGATGTCTTTGGGGGATTCCTTCCCGACTTGATGTTGATGCAGAATTCATTTCTGATTTGATTTCTTCGCGGGATTCCTTCCCGGCTTTATGTCTTTACGGGATTCCTTCCCGACTGGATGTCTTTGCGGGATTCCTTCCCGACTTGATGATGTTAAATCAACTTATTGACTCGAGCTCATATGATAGTGATGACCCTAGGCGAATCTGACTTTGTTGTTGTAGTGGTTTTACCACTAGTTGACTGAAATATGACTTGTATTCATCACAAAGAGTTTTGAATACCCACATTGTGGTGGTAACTTGAGTGGCTTGAGTGTTGAAGAAGCTTTTATGCTTTCAGTTTGTGGCTTCGCCATGTTTGAATTCTTGAGGTTAATTTGATCCCTTTTCTTGAACTTTATCTTCCTCCGAATTTGAAACTTATTTCCTCAATGGTTCTCCTCTCCATAAGGAATTTTGAGGAGACTCTTCCTTTTCCTTGTTTTGAGAAATGATCCTTGTTTATAAGGACACTTGTACTTGTGCCATGCCTGGCGCTTGATTTTCAAGGTGTTTGTTGTCATCCAATTTGTGGAAATGACTGCTTGCTTTTTCAAAATGTGAGCAGCCGCTTGGTCTTTGTCTTATGGCTGAAATGATTTGTCATCTACCCTTGATGGGCTTGAATTTAACGGAGAGCTCGCAGTTGACCCGTTTTTGACAACTTGATTTCCTGTAGCTTTGTCCTTGATTTCTTTCTTTTGTGCAGAAATTCCTTTTGACCCATTTTTTTTTCTTTTGCTTGTTTGCTTTCTTTTGACCAGGGGTTCCTTTTGTCTCGTTTTTCCTTTTGCTTGCTTAGAAGCAGCCTCTCCATAAAGAATTTCGAGGCAACTTGATTCTGAGATGACTTGAGTAGTGTATGGATAGCATTGCGACTGCGTGCAGACCCAACCCAATTCCAAACATAACTTCTTTATTCTGTCGCTTTTAAGCTCAAAATTTAGACACCTCTCTGTCGGAGCATCTTCCATTGCTGGGTTTTCGGAGAAACCATTCTGGCCCTAACCCCTTCAATCGGCTTCGCCTCGGTACTGTTTGAAGTCTTGCGTACCCTTTGCTGGATCCTTTCCATGATTACCCTTCAAAACTTCCCCTTTGATGGTGCTTCTTAGGATGCCCCCAGCTTTGATTGATGCAGAGCAAATGAATGCATTTTTCTTTGCCAATTTTCATTATCTTTTTTATCATCATTTTTTTTAATTTTTTTATTATTTTTTTTTCATTTTTTTTTTTGCTTTCACAGGAAAGGATAGGGAAAGAGTATAAACATGATTGGAACGTAAACTGATCCCTTTTTATTGATAAGCCAAGAGTATAAACATGATTGGAACGTAAACTGATCCCTTTTTATTGATAAGCCAAAATTTGTGTACAAAAGACACTTAGATTTACAAATTTGAATTGAATGAAAACTTGAATGGGAATGAAAATGAAAAGAAAAAAAAATAAAAAAAAACTAGACCCTAAAAGATAGACTCTAGGTGGACTGTGATGGACTAGGATTGGATTGACTGTAGTGACTTTGTTCTTCTCGATGCTTAAATTGATCAGACAGGTTATTGTTGGTCTTGAACAATCCCTTTGTTCTTTTGGTTTGATCTCAACCTTCTTAGACACAAACTTCATTCATTCCTAAGAAAAGTTCGAAAGGATCGAACGATTCCTGTTCAGCATTTTTTTTTTTGGATTAATCCCATGGTTAGGCAAGGGATTGGTTGATGTTCAGCTTGCTCTTGGGGATGATGGACCCATTGTCAACCAGGTATTGTAGGCGGTTTTTCAAAGTCCAGCATGATTCTGCTTCTTGTATGAGTCTTCTTTGAGTTGACCCAACTGGATTAAGTCTTCCACCTTAGTTGCAGTCGCAATGAGCGATTGGAACGTAGGCAAGTACTGTGTTTGAAGCTGTGACTGGTAGACAGGCAGCAAATTCTTGATTATTATGTCAACTTGTTCCTGTTCAGAGGGTTGGTTGATCATTTGAGCAGCTTTGGCTCTCCACCTCGAAAGGTACGAGGAGAAGGGCTCATTGTTCTTTTGTTTAGTGGTTTCCAGCTCCCTCCGGGTAACATCCACTTCGATATTATAATGGTACTGCGTGTTGAAAGCATTGCATATATCCTCCCAATTCTTCATTTTGGAACGATCCAAGCTTACAAACCATCTTAATGCAGCACCAGTCAAAGATTGCTGAAACAACTGAGCAAGGAGCTCGCTGTTCAGGCCAAACGGGTTGAGGGCTCCCACATACATTTTTAGGTGCGTTTTGGGACAAGTGGTTCCGTCAAACTTGTCCATGTTAGGCATCTTGAATTTTGTAGGTAATCTTGCTTCGGGGAACAAGGACAAGGAGTCCATGTCCACCACTTCCTTGTGTGTTTTAAGGGCAGTGATTGACCTTTCCAAAAGTTCCAATTTTTCTCTCATTTTTTGAGCTTCCAGCTCAGAAGCAGTTCTGGAGGGCATGTCATCCAGGTTAAGGGTAGGGTTTGTCGGTTCAGCACCAGGTCCTTGATTGGAGGTAGCAGGTCCACTTCCCCCAGCTGAAGCCCCATTTTCATTACCACTACCTAGTTCAGCTATTAGTGCAGTCCTCTGGGCAGCTAATGCCTCATTCATTCTAGCCTCCATTCTAGCCTCCAGTTGTTCTATGAGATTTTGGATGTCAGACAGTGATGCCATTGGTGCAATCGGGGTTATTGGACTTGTGGGTGAGAGCTCAGTTGGTGTTTCGGGTACAGGTGGTCTTTGGAGGGGTACCTGTAAAAGGACATAGTCAAAATGATTAGACTATCCTATATAAAGTGTTTTCATAGGGTATGTGAGATAGTGTGAGGTAGGGTAGTGTAAGGGTAGGACACCTAGGATAGGACCCAATGGGATGTGATATGTAAGGTAGAGTGCTTAGGGCTGGACACCTCGACTTTTCGAAAGGCCCTAAGTTCTCAAAGAATTTTTTTTTGGGCCTTATGGGCCAAAATGTGAATTTTTGGGCCTTTGAGTCCAACATGTGAATTTTTGGGCCTTTGAGGCCAACATGTGAGTTTTTGAGCCTTTGGGGCCAAATTGGGAATTCTTGGGCCTTTGCGGCCAAATTGGAAATTCTTGGGCCTTTGTGGCCAAATTGGGAACTTTTGGGCCTTTGGGGCCAAAATGTGAATTTTTGGGCCTTTGGGGCCAAGATGTGAACTTTTGGGCCTTAGAGGCCAAAATGTGAATTTTAGGGCCTTAGGGGACCAAAATGGGAATTTTAGGGCCTTAGGGGCCAAGATGTGGATTTTCGGGACTTTTAGGGCCAAATTGGGAATTTTTGGGCCTTTGGGGCCAAGATGTGAACTTTTGGGCCTTTGGGGCCAAGACGTGAATTTTAGGGCCTTAGGGGCCAAAATGGGAATTTTAGGGCCTTAGGGGCCAAGATGTGAATTTTCGGGGCCCTTGGGGCCAAATTGGGAATTTTTGGGCCTTTGGGGCCAAGATGTGAACTTTTGGGCCTTTGGGGCCAAATTGGAAATTTTTGGGCCTTAGGGGCCGAAATGTGAATTTTAGGACCAAAATGTAATTTTTTAGGTCTTAGGGACCAAAATGTAATTTTTCAGATCTCAGGGACCAGAATGTGATTTTCCAGCTTTAAAATGGAATGTTTTTTTTTTCAAGATTCTCTTTTTTATCATTTTTCAGACCCCCATTTTTTTTGTGAAGTATGGGATGAATGCGTGAATGCGCACAACATCACGTCATAATCTGTTCATGATATGCTTCACATCATTGGGTGCATACAGTCCTAAGGGATAGGTTCTATAGGCTATGACGCAAATAGAGAATAGGCTTATAAAGGGACCCTTGAACCTTGAGCATGGATATACCTAACCACAATGTGAAACAAAGAGTTTCGCGTGGGTCCAACAGTATGCATGCCCATGGGCCATCCCCAAAAGGATTAGGGATGGTTTGCGGTAATAGGGAGGACGCTTTGGCTGTCCGTCGACATAATCAAAGAGACCTGCAGATCAGCGCTACTTGCTATCTAGACTCAGAAGTTTGAACAGAGAGAGAAGAAATTTGTTTGAAATTCATTTTTTTATGCAATGGAGAAAAGGATTCTCAATCGTGTAAATAAATCAACAAGTTAAGATGTTTTAATTAAATTGTACAAGTTGAGTCCCAACGTCCTCAATCTCGTATTTTTAAAGAAAGAATACTTGATTCAATGTTAAGGTCCCCTGCAAAACAAAGCATAGTAAAATAATGCCCTAAAGAAGGGCTGGTTAGTTTACACAGCAATTGTAGTCCACTTTTATGCAAAAAGATTAAATAATGCCCTAAAGAAGGGCTGGTTAGTTTACACAGCAATTGTAGTCCATTTTTATGCAAAAAGATTACATAATTAATATTCCCCAGCAGAGTCGTCAAACTGTGAACCCCTCCCCAAACATCAAGGCATATGATGCATGTGACTAAGGGCAGAAATGCACGTGAATGTATGAGTCGCCACCTTGTTTAATTATTTTAGGGTAAACTAGGAAAAAACCCTAAGTGACTTCGATTTTAATTAACCTAAATGCTAGATTAACTAACCCAATGTTAAGGCATGATCTATGAACCCGAGGTGGATCCCGAGACTATGTCATGCTGATGAACTAACCTAAACAATGAATGCTTTGCAGGGTAAATGATGCAATTGGACCAGTGAAAGTGTTTATGTGATTTTGATGATTTCGACTTGTCGCTCAGGGTTAAATCCCAAACGTGCCTACGTACTTTCGTTTGAATGGAAGATCAAAGTCAACGTAGTTCGATAGGCCTCTTTTAGAGGGCTTTGAATGGATATGCTTAATGCATGGGTGTGTGTATGCTTCATGCATTTTGTTTAGGCATTTTGCCAAAGACTTGATTGATTTTTAGGCATTTGATGCCAAAAATGTTGATTTTAATGGCTTTTAGCCAAAAAGATTGATTTAGGCAATTGTTGCCAAAAATTGATGTGATTTAGGCAATTTATTGCCAAAAATTGGTTAGGCGATTTGTCGCCAAAGTGATTAAGGCATTTGTGCGAAAAGTTGGTATTGGAAGGCGTTTAGCCAAAGATTTAGGCAATTTGTTTGCCAAAAGTGATTATTCGGGCGTTTGTCGCCAAAATGACTGATTTAAGGCTTTTAGCCAAAATGAATTGATTTAGGCAATTTTCGCCAAAAGTTGATGTGATTTAGGCGATTGTTGCCAAAATGATTGTTTGAAGGCTTTTAGTCAAAAGATTGATTAATTCTAAGGCATTTTGCCAAAGCTTCTGATTTAAGCGATTTGTCGCTAAAAAGTGGTTAATCTAATTTATAGGCAATTTGTTTGCCAAAAATTGATTGAACCGTGGGCAATTTGTTGCCAAAATGTGGTTGATTTAATTGTAGGTAATTTGTTGCCAAAACGTGATTGATTAAGGCTTTTTAGCCACAATTATTGATTAATTGGACTTAAGCCGAATTTGTTCGAAATAAAGGCAATTTCACCGTAGTTATTGATTAACTAGGCTTTTTTAGCCAATATTGTCGAATTTAAGCTTAACACCATGATTATTGATTAACCGGGCATTTAGCCTAAATTTATTTAATTGAGGCAGTTTATTTGCCTAATAATGACGTGAGTGCATTTATGCAGTTGTAGAGTCATTAGGAGCAGAAGAAGAAGCATGCATGAAGTGCTAAAATTAAATAGGCAGAGTTTAGTTCATGTACCTGATTTAATCGACGGCCACTTCTTAACTCCAGGTTAAGCTCCTCGTTAAGGGAATATTAATTAATTTAATTTTAATGACCACTTAACAAAGCAAGAAAGCAATTAAAGCTAAACTAAAATGCAGAAAAGCAGTAAAGAATCGCAGGAAGCGTAGGGGAGAAGGAGCGTCCGTCAACACAGATTGAGTGAGTAAAACTGAGGGCCTCGGGGCCAATTTATAGGCAAAAAATCGGCCAGGTTCGGCGGCCCGAGCCACCGTGTCCGGTGGCCTGAGCCACCGAGGCCAGCGGGTTCGCTAATTTTTCATTCCGGAGGCTTTTTCAGGAGTTTCGGACCTCCGAAAAATATTTCGGGACTAGTTTCGTGATCCTCGCGACGTCCCGGACGTTTGAAGTACCATATTGGCATACTTCCGGTGAACTTCCAAAATGGCCTCCGGTCCGGCCGGACTGCTTGCAGTCCGGAAAAAAAGCTTTTCCGGAAGTTTCGGACCTCCAAAAATTATTTCGGGACCAGTGCTACGATCCTCGTAATTTTTCGGACGTTTTAAGTACCATATTGGCATACTTCCAGTAAATTTCCAAAATGGCCTCCGGTCCAACCGGACTGTTTGCAGTCCGGAGAAATTGGCTTTTTGAGCCTCAAAATTTGAGTATTCAAAGAACCTATATGTGTACTAAGATTTATTCAAGGTTTTATATTGATCTTTCTGGGGAAATCACTGAGAAAATGGTGCTCGTCCCTCCGATCAACGTCTTAAAAGAGTTCATTGTTTAGGCCGGACCAACAGCCAGAACATTTGAGACCAAATGAGTCGATCTTTGTTTAAATAAGCAGAGAGGAAGGTCTTGCATTCTTCGACCATAACCCCGGAGCAAGAGAAAAATTTGGAAATTCAAATCCTTTATTGATCTTACTTCTTTTCAACATTATACAGAAGTAAAAAGAATTTATTTTAATACACTGGTCGTTTGCTCTAACTATTCGACTTCCTATTCTCCTTCAAGTCGGGTTGATGGCATTGAGCAACCAATCACAAATTTATCACGAACGCAAGGCATGGATCCTGCATTTAAACTAAGCACCACGCGTCGATCCCGAAAATTTTATTATTATTTTTTCATGCTCTAACTTTTGCCTAGGCCGCCCTTTCGGGTTTTCAACCTAGCGAGCTTAATTTTTGCCTAAGCCGCCCTTTCGGGTTTTCAACTTAGTCGATTTTTTTTTTAATCGAAATCATCATTTCAGGCATAAAATTTCTTCATTTGATCCTGATTGACAATTCATTTAACAGGCTCTCCTTCCATGGTGACTAATTCAGCGGCGCCTTTTGCTAGTAACTTGTGAATTCTAAACGGTCCATGCCAATTGGGTTTAAATTTCCCACCAGGATGATGTTGGGCTTCATGGTCCAATAACCTGATCAACACCAAATCCCTGTTCTTTAATGCCCTTGGATGTATTCGTTTATTGTAGAAACGAGCAATTCTTCTCTTTCTCATCTGGTCCTGGAATCGAGCATTCAATCTTCTTCCGTCTAGGAGTGCCAGGTCTTCATATCTTTTCTTGACCCATTCCTCTTCGGTCAAACCAGCTTCTACCAAAACCCTGAGAGACTTCTTTCGAGCTCTATCGGTAACACTGCCTCCATTCCGTATACTAGTTCGAAAGGAGAGGCTCCATTTACTGATTTGAAGGTAGTGCGATGCCCAAGAGCGCGAAAGGAAGTTTCTCAGCCCAGCTTCTGTACCTTTCGCACATTTTCGACAGGATTCTTTTGATCTCCTTATTCGCAGCTTCTACTGCGCCATTAGCCTGAGGGCGATAAGGAGAAGAATGGTGATGCTCAACCTTATATCTATAAAGCAATTGGCCAACATCTGCTTGAAAGTGAGAACCATTATCTGTAACTATGTGATGAGGAACACCATAGCGACAGAAAATGTTCTGTTCAATGAATCTAGCCACATGTTTGGCGGTTAAGGTTTTATAAGATTGAGCCTCAATCCATCTAGAAAAGTAGTCAACTGCAACCAATATATACTGATGGCCATTCGACGCTGCAGGTGAGATTTTGCCGATGACGTCTATACCCCATGCAGAAAAAGGCTAGGAAGGAGTTGTCGGATGGAGTTCAACAGCAGGTAAGTGGCTTTTATTGTTGTGGTATTGGCAAGCTTTGCAATGACGCACATACTGAACACAGTCACCTTCCATCTGTATCCAGAAATAACCCTGCCTCATGATTTTTCTTGCTAGGCTCATGCCACTTAGATGAGTACCGCAAAATCCTTCATGTACTTTCTTCATTATGTCTTCTCCCTCTTTCTTATTCACACATCTTAGCAACATCCCATCCCAAGCTCTCCTGTAGAGTTCACCATCGGCTAGAACATAATTCAAAGCCATTTTCCTGAGAACTGCACGGTCTTCTTTTGTAGCATCATTAGAAAAAGTGCCGTCTTTCATATACCTCAGAATATCCGTGAACCAAGGTTCTTCCTCTGACTCTACCTGGTTCACAAAATGTTCTTTATAGCACGGGATATTGGCTGTGGTAATGATAAATAGCTTCTTCGAAACTTTACTCAAATCTTGCCAGGCCAATGCTAAGTTTGCCAAGGCATCTGGAATTCTGTTATAGGTTCTTCCTATGTGAGTGAAAGTGATCTTGTCAAATAGTGCTGCCTTTTTCAATAAGTACTCGACATAGGGCTTCAATCTTTCTTCCTCTACCTTCCATCTCTCGTTGGCATGTTCAATAACCAATAAGGAATCTCCTATTACCTCGACCTCCTTAGCACCGGATGCAAGGAGAGCTTCCATCCCCATAATGCATGCTTCATACTCCGCCATGTTATTAGTGACCGGGAACAACAGTCTCTTGCACATCGTGGTAACCTCGCCATTAGGTACTTCAATTACAATACCAGCTTCGGCTCCATTTCTGTTGGCTGATTAATCAAAATACAATCTCCAAGCCCCTGTTTCGATACATAGTAAGTGCTCATCTGGAAATTCCAATTCCCAAGGTTCATCACTTGCAATTGGATTTTCTACCAGGAATTCTGCTACAGCCTGACCTTTGACCATTTTCTTCGTCATAAACTCTGCATCCACGCTAGACATTTGAATTAACCACTTAGACAACCGTCCCTCTAAAGTAGGCGTTCTTTGCAAATACTTCAAAGGATCAATCTTGGAGACAAAAGTGACCTTGAAGGAATCAAAGTAAGGCCTCAACTTCTTTATCGATCACACTACTGCCATGCATGTTTTTTCCACCAAGTTGTACTTCTCCTCTATGGGCAGTAGTTTCTTACTAATATAGTAAATGGCCTTTTCTACTCCAGCGGCGTCCGGCTGTACCAACATTGCTCCAACTCCTGCATCTTCTACAGACAGATACAAGATCAGAGGTTCTCCTGGTCTTGGTGAACTAAGCACCGGTGGATTCATTAAGTATTTCTTTATGTCATCAAAGGCTTTCTGGCAGTCCTCATTCCACTTAATTGGCTGATTCTTCTTCCATAGCTTGAAAATCGGATTACATGTGATGGATAACCTCGAAATGAACCTGCTAATGTACTGAATTTTACCCAGGAAGCTTCTCACCTGATGCTCTGTTCTAGGCGGCTCCATATCCTGAATGGCTTTTATTTTATCGGGGTCGACCTCAATCCCATTAGGTCCTACAACGAAACCTAACAACTTCCCTTTCGTCACTCCGAATATGCATTTCTTGGAATTAAGTCTCAAGTTATACTGCTTGATCCGTGTGAAGAACTTTTCTAACATCTCTGTGTGTTCTTCCTGTGTTTTTGTCATGATCACCATGTCATCCACATATACTTCCAACCCTTTATGAATCATATCATGAAACAACATTGTAGCCATTCTCTGGTATGTTGCCACGGCGTTCTTCAATCCAAATGGCATTACCCTATAGCAAAATGTTCCGAAATCCGTGATGAAGGCCATCTTGTGCTTGTCCACTAAAGCCTTTAGTATTTGGTTGTACCCAGAGAATCCGTCCATGATGGAATAACATCCCATTCTGCAGCGCTGTCAATCAGAACGTCTATGTCCGGAAGTGGAAAGTCATCCTTAGGCGAGGCTTTGTTCAGGTCCCTGTAATCAACACAAACCCTTATCCTCCCATCTTTCTTCAGTACCGGGACTATATTTGCCAACCATTCCGGATAGTGAACTACTTCCAAGAATCCTGCATCCAACTGCTTCTGGACTTCAGCTTTGATCTTGTCTTGCCACTCTGGTCTGACCCTTCTTCTTTTTTGCTTTACTGGCTTAACATTCGAATCAGTAGGAATGAAGTGCTCTGCTATTGATCTGTCGGTTCCTGGCATGTCCACATAGCTCCAGGCAAATACCTTTGAATTTCTTCTAATGCATTCTTGAAGATCCTGTCTGAGCTCAGGTTTAAAGTCTGATCCGATTTCGATTATTTTAGGATCTTCAGTGGTGCTTAAATTAAATGCAAAATGATGCAATGCATTTATGTCAAATATGCGAGTGGTATAATCAATGCCATGAACGTGACAATTAGGAAAATAAGAAAACAAATAGTCAAAGTTTACTTCCATTGATTGAAATAAAAGAGGAAAACCATCCATAGTGTTCTCAAAACAAGGATCAGAAAAACAAAATACAAGATTAATTGCCTGTTCAATACATTCATTACAAGTATCCCTTATCGCCTGGATTACTTCATCGGCATCTGCACCTTCTTCTCCTTCCTCCGGGGTAGCTTCTATCTTCTCTTCAACTAGCTTCGTCTTCGATACCTTCCTCTCTGTCTCTTAGGCATCTTCAGCAGCTAGAACCAATTGGAGGATCCGTGCCTTGGCCTTCTGTTCTTGCGCCAGTTTGGAAGCTTCATCCCCAATCCCCAGAAAGTCTTCAAACTCAGATATCCACTTTGACCGCTCAGATTCGGTGCTTGCTTCTGTCATACACACCATAAACTCGGTTCCATCCACCAGCTGCTCCAAGGAAGGTTCGGGCGACTTGATCAGCTTCTCCTCATAATCGGTCATGAATATCTCCAAGTCGGGGTAGGTCTTCCCCCTACTCTGAAATTCTCCTTCAGCTTGTGGAACAAAGAAGATATGATTCAAATTTGACCCTCTGATTGGAGATCGAATCTCATATCTTTCCTTCTTTCTATTTTCAGAGTAGCCCAATCCGCACTTGTCTTGCTGCCCAAGTGCCGATGAGAGAGGCTCAAACCTTCCTTGCTGCTCCCGACCCAAACCTTTGCCATACTGTCAATTCATCTTCTTCATCATCTTCCTTGACAAAGGACTCATTCTATTCACTGCACTTTTGCTCTTGGTGGTGGGCGCATCAATTACTGCCACTTGAAATCCCGATAACGGTACCGCCAGCTCTAAACCTTCCACTGTTGCCACACTCAGATCCTCTTGCGCGTTGACTGTCACCACGTCTGTACCCCACAAAATTTTTACTTTTCTGTGCAGAGTGGACGGAACTGCACCCAAAGGGTGGAGCTAGGGTCTTCCTAACAAAAGAGCATAGTTGGCTAAGATGTCAAGCACAACCACATCTACCCAGCTTTCCACGGCTCCTGTGGATATCTTTGCTTTAAAAGTCCCCTTTGCATTCCTCATGGTGTTGCCATAGGCTTTGACCACCATGTTTGATGGTTCAAGCTCTGACTCTTCGATTTTAAACTTAGACAGCATCTTCAACGGGCACACGCACAGTGCTGATCCATTATCCACCATCACATTCCGGGTATCTCGTCCATTGACGGCGATCTGAATGTACAATGGCTTACAGTGGTTTCTTCCTTCTGGTGGGAGGTCTGAGTCAAAGAAAGTGACTTCGCCTATTCTTCGCTGTAGCACGTTGATCATATCAACACTTTGGATCCGAGCTGGCACTCTAACAAAAGTCATGGCTTCAAGTAAGGCTTCTCTATGCTCCTTAGATGCTATCAGCAAGTCCCATATTGAAATATCTGCTCTTGTTCTTTGCAACTAACTCAGTACCGAACTGGCGATCACCCCACTAGATACCTTATTCTGACTGCTTTCTCCAGCCTCGACAGTCTTCTTGTGCCCTTTAGCTACCTCTTCCTCTTTCTTTTTCTCTTTCGGCTCCTCTCCGCCTTTCTCCGTCATTCTCTTCTTTGTTCCATCAACAACAACCTCTTTTCCCTTAGCCTGCATACTGCTCTCAGGATTGTATACTCGCCCACTCCGGGTTAAGCTCTGAACGCCTACTTCATTCACTTCCTCCTCACTGTTGTAGTACCACTGTTCTTCTTGGTCGGCTAAGCTTTTTTGAATGGCTAGTTGGAGTTGCTCATCCTCATCTTCCGGCACACCGCCTACCTTCACCGTGATGCTTTTCTCGATTTCAATCTTTACTGGCACCTTCTCTTCCTCATCACTACTACAGTCATCCCATATGTTCAACATTGCGCACATCTGCTCTTCCCATTCCGCTTCTGCCAATACCAATTCTTTTGGCAATCCACTCCCAATCGCATTGACTGATCCTCCCGACTGAGTCTTACGGGACGGATAGTTGTATTGATATTGGGGAAGCGGGTTGTTCTTAGTGCTGGGCTTGCTCTTGTCCGAAGGCTTAGTAATCTTCCCACTGTCAATCAAGTCTTGAATATCGTGCCTCAATTTGAAACATTCATCAGTTGAATGCCCTTTGCACTGATGATAATCACAATTTCATTCCATATATCTCCCTCGCACGGGCTCAGTCGGGTCGACTGGCAGCTTCGACAGCACTCCATTCTTGATGCATGATCTTAGCACTGTGCTCAAGGGTCTTCCTAAATCGGTGAACTCTCTTCTGGCTCTTTCATTAACTGCCCCCATTATGGCATTACTGTTCCCCGACTGGTTCTGATTACTACCTCCGGCACCTCTGTCACCATATGAAGTCCGGTAGTTACCAAACCCTCTATTCTTTTTCTTTTCTTCCTTGTATAATTCCTCAATGTTCAAACCAGTGCTTTGAACCAAAGCAAAATCAGTGAGAGGCTGGGTCAACATCCTTTCCTTAAAGAAGGGCAACAGGCTCCTACTGAAGATTCTGATCAGCTCCTTATCTTTCGGCCTTGTCTGAACTCTATACAGCTTGGTTCTCCATCTCCTATAGTAGTCAGAAAAACTCTCGTCCTTCCCCTGTCTTAAACTTTCCAAGTCACGCAAGCCGAACTCGTCACTCTCGTCGGTCTTGAAGTGCTTAAGGAAAGCGGTCTGCAGCTTGATCCAATTCTTCTGAACCTCCTCATCTAGACCATCATACCACCTCCGATAGTCTTTGTGTAGTGTTTGCAGGAATGCACGCAAAACATCTTCCTCGTTGTACTGGTTCATCTGAGAGACTCGGAGAAATTCAGAAAGGTGAGAACGAGGATCATTGTCTCCTTCAAATATAGTATGCTTGAATGTCTTAAATGAGGCAGAGCTGGTTGGGTGCAACACATACTCGGTTATGTGAAAGTTGGTGACCAGGTCTTTTTCTTTTACTGCAGCCATCTTGTCAAATCTTTCTTTCAGCTCGGCAAGTTGCTTGAGCACATCATTCTCGACAGGGGTAGTGTTTCCCATAGAGGTCTGGTTATCTGACACAGGATCTGGCATTTGCCTCTCTTCAACCACAGGTTGGCTGCTCGAAGGAGGAGTAGTTTAGTTTTGGGCCCTATCTTGGGCGAGGGCAGCGGCCACAATCTGAGCAATAGTCCTTATTTGAGCTTGAGAAAATCCGGGCTCATTCCCTATATCATCTGCCATTTCTACAGGATCTGAATCGGGCTCTGAATCTGATGAACTTGAATGTCTTATTGAACTAACCGGAATGAACTCGGGGATTGAGGATGTTCTGACTAAACGCTGACCAGGACGTCTGTTCCAAGCTCTCGAAGTAGTTTCCCAGGAAGGATCAATTCTGACAAAGAAATTCCTGAGTTAAAGAGGGTCCTGCATGTATGCATGCGAAAATGACAGCACATAGGATGAGAAATGCGTTTCTAATGTGCTAAAGCCAGCATGGAAATAAGATCTCGATTTCAACGACTGGATAAAAAATTGGGTATGAATAACACGTCAATAACTTATTTTATATTTAAACGTTTCGAGCATTATCTGTCGTCGACCGCTCCTTTTGGATTTATGATCGACTATTTTCTCTCGAATCCCTAACTTTTGCCTCGGAATGAAAGAATTTTCGAGCGGGATTTTATTTTGTTATTATTTTTATTGTGTATTTGTATCCTTACTTTTTGCCTTGGAACATATGGCCCCAAGTAGGATTTCATTTTATTTTGTTACAAAATTTTGCAATCTCTCACTTATTTTCAGATAATACGAGAAATGTAAAAGTACAAAGGAATCGCAACCCCCTTATATCTCCCTTTTCTTTTGGGTATTGATTCACTATAAGTGATTGCATAATATTATTCAAAATGAATTTGAAATCCAGTCTCAAGATCAAGGTCAAATGTCCATACCGATCATTAGCTCTTATTAATGCATGGCTGAAAAAGAAAATGTTACATGATGCATGAATGTCACATCATATGTACAGTTTATATCAAACAGGGGAACGAGAGTTGGGAAATGCATGCCTTCCAACCTTATTTCTCCCACACACGGATTCCATTGGTATAAATTCTGATATTTGTTTCCTAGGAATTGGTCTAATCTCGACAACCAACAGGGGGTTTTGAGATTGACGATATCAACTCTCGGACATGAATGCGGCATAACATCAGCAAATAGAATCGGGTGCACCTTAGGGGAAGTAACTAAGGCTTTTAACTATGTGCATTGGCTTTAGTCTTATTGGGTTTAACAAAGTCTGGGTTCCGCAAACAGGATTCGGGCTTTGTTGGGCCTACTCCTTTTGACGCACCTTTGAGGTACTAGGCTTGCGGTTGGTAGTAATGTTAATTCTCGAATGGATGCACCTAAATCGCATGGTCTAGGCTAGATCCACCGTCAAACTTAACACCAGTACCGAAGGGTAGTACGGGTAGAATGAGGTGAGAAGAGAGAAATGCAAGTGAATGCAAAAAAGTCCTATAAAGGAAAAGGAAAGCAATTAAACACATACGGACGATTAAAAAATTTTCGTCGGCTTTTCCAACCAATTTTATTTAGAAACAGTAGGCATTTTAGAGTCAATTCCTAATTGCAACCACTAAATTATTTATTAAAAATAACCAGGGATTAGTGGGTGCAAAATCCCCAGTGAAGTCGCCAAACTGTTTTCGCCGAAATCCCAAAACCCCGGAAGGATTCGAAAACATCAATTTTATTTTGGTGTTTATTTATTTGGAAAGAGTTGATAAAAATCTTTTTGGATATGCGATGCCGATAAATCGGTCTTATAAAACATTCGAGTCGCCGCCCATTATTTCGGCAATGGGACCGTTTCCGATTTTATAAAAGTGACTTCATTTAAGCCAATTTTATTCAAGGCCTTTTATTTAGGAAAACTGGTCAGGCGTACCAAGTACGAATTTAGGTAAGGGAATTGGGTACGTCGGTCCATTGGAAACCGACGCCCGGAAAACCGGCCTCTTTTAACCTACGATTTCTAATTGATTTTATTTCAGAAAAAGCCGAATTATTTAAACTCAACCCAAATAAATCGAACCGAGTTCCTATTTGAAGAATAAATTAACCGTCCCAAATAAGTTCATTCATTGCATTCATTCGCAAATTAATCATCGCATCCATCATTCATCCACAATATATATATATATATATATATATATATATATATATATATATATATATATATATAGCAAAAATAACTAAAAAACCTGCTCTTGCCTTATGGTTAAAGGCGGGCCACAAACCGAGTTTAACAATGTAGTTAAAAGGAAATAACAAATATTAAATCTCAAAATACCATAATCACAACAGATTAATTGACTTGGTTTGATTAAAACTCAATTTACCCATCATTGATCATTTTCCTGGATTAAGATTAAGAATCTATTTAATGAAATGAAATTAAGATAAAAAAAGGTAATCTGGGACTGGCAGACAGTCGCGTCACGCGGCTGTTCTATGGAAGAACAATCGCGTGGCGCAGCTCTTATCTTTTATTCTGGGGTTTGTAATAGTTGCATCACGCAGCTGTTTTATGAGGAACAGTCGCGTGACGGAACTTTGGTTATGGTCCTGTAGACTAGAACAGTTGCGTCACGCGGCTGTTCTATGAAGAACAGTCGCGTGACGGAACTCCTAGCTACGTGATGGAACTATTCGTGACTTATTTAAAATACTCAAACATATTGATTATTTATTTACAGCGAAACACTAAATACAAGTATAAAACAAAATATAAACTGAGTACGTGAACAGCTGCGTCATGCAGGTGGTCCAATCCAGGTTAAGAGCTTTTGGACATGAACAGTCGCGTCACGCAGGTAGTAGTTGCGTGACGCGGCTGCTCTAGTCCGCAACTACCTTTCAAACTACTCTTTTTACGTGTTCTTTTTGTCAAAAGTGATTAAAATCAATCCAGGAGAGTTCAACAGTGGGCAAACTTACGTTTTATCAATAACAGATCAACTAGACACTATGAAAATGAGATTTTAAGAGATAAAATACTAGAAATGAAAGATAAAGCTTAGATTAGTTACCTTGCCCTCAGATTTGAGGATTGCATGCACTGAGATTAGTTTAGAGACAACGTTTCACGATCCCAGAAATGTGGTCACCAAGTTTTTTCACAAAATAAATCGTTTTCTTTTTCTTTCTTCCCTCTCTTTTCCTCTTCTTATATTTTTTTTTGTATTTTTTGATTTTAAGTCTAAATATCTATGACTTGATCTTCCTCAAGTTTACTCAGTTGAGTTCTTGAGAAAGAGCTCTAGTCGTTAATCGAAAAACTTAAACTTAGAAAGTTGTATTTCTTAGAGAAAATGAGAGCAAAGTGTCAAAAGTCCCATTTTTGCTGTAAAATGTTGTATTTATATGGCTAGGGCAACAGAGCATAGTCGCGTCACGCAGGTATAAGCTGCATGACGCACCTGTAAGCTGCGTGACGCGACTTACTTTTCGTACAATTGCCGCGTATCCATACAAACAGTGCAGGCCGTTGCACGGGCGCGCGCCAGAGGTGTCAGCCTTGTTAGAGCTGCGTGACGCAGCTAAGAGTGCCGTCACGCAAGTACTAGTTGCGTGACGCAGCCCTAACGTGGGTCAGGCTCCTTTGGGCGGTTTGGTTCAATTTTTGGTTCAAACACTTCTGGTTTATCGTGATACCTTATCCCTTGTCCTCATATCATCATCGGGTCAAGTGGGGGTATAAAATTACGCGTCAACATATGTACCCAATGCTTGAAGCATCTCATTAAAACGGATTATGACGTGTTGTTGTGCGCATTCACGACATATCATAAACATTGAATAAACACAAAAAGAACACAAAACATTCTTTTGTTTTCTTTTAGTCATGCACAGTTGGACAAAGAGTCGATCTACCTCACATCAGCTACCCTGATACACGAACCACTATACCCTAATCCAATTACCCTTATACTTACCCACTGTTCAAGTGCCAACATCAGTGCCAGTCACAACTACGGTACCATCCCCAACATCACCAGCTTCACCAGCTTCACTAGCTACACCAGCTTCACCTACAACTCCAACAACCCCACCTGCATCAATGGCATCAATCCCTGACATCCAAAACCTTATGAGCCAACTGGAGAAGATAAAGGGCCAGCCTCTCTTTCAGGTCAACCCTGAGAATGCCAACCTGCCCCTCTCAGGATTTCAATATGACACAATACAGTGCATAGAGGGAAAAACTGCAAACTCTCAAATTCTCTTTGATTTCGGGACGATGCAAATAAACTGCATAGTGCCTTTGATGCTGAAAATGTCCTACCTGCCGGGAATGGTTATGGCAAGGTCCGAAAAGAGCTTGGGACTGTCCAGTGAATGAAGGGACTTTTAGGCTAGGATAGGAGCCCACTGATGAAGACCTGGCTGGAAGGACCAGGAGAAGAAGGAGAAAGATACAGATGCGGCCATACTTTTTGACTTTGAATGGTCACTTCTGCAGATCGGGAGAAATGATTCCTTATCATGGCTTCCAAGAACCATTTTACTGCCCGACTACTAAGAAGATGCTGCCTGGGATAGAAATATTTTCTGATGTCTGGGGCAACAAGCCCAAAACAATAACTGAACTGGAAGTGGAAGACTTCATGCAGCCCAGTCTCTTTTACGAGGTTGCGGTCATTATAGGAAATGATGGGAATGAAGACCTACTGAGCCTGATCAAGCTGTACAAAGGGCCTCTCACCAATTGGTATGCCGAGGAGGAGTGCGCTGCTGATAAACCCCCTTCCGAGTCAAACCTAGAGTCAAAGTCTGTAATCATGTCCTGTACAGAGTCTGAGTCTGACCCCGAGTCTGAAACCGAGTCAGAGTCCAGTTCTAGTTCTGAGTCGTCTGTGTCGGATTTAGAAAATCCAGACTTCAAATTTGATGTAATTTTTGAGGACGATTCCGTCCTAATCAATAAGAGCTTGCAAATTATTGGCTACCCCGCATGTCTATCTTTCCAAGCATTTCCAAGCAAAAATAAAGAAAATCAAATAAACGAAATAAAAAATGAAAAAGAAAAAATAATAATTGGCAAAGAAGAAAATGAACATACATACTTTGCATCTGACTATGTGAACAGGGAACAGGTCATTGAATGCTTGAAGAAGTTTGCCGATTGCTTCATGTGGAAGGCAAGTGACGTCACGGGAATTGACCCGGCAATAGCGGTGCACAAGATTCCAGTATACCTTGAGGCTAAGCCGATAAAACAAAAGCTAAGAAGGCTGAAAACAGAATGGTCCTTGAAAATCAAGGAGGAAGTAGCCAAGCAACTGGAGAATAAGTTCATAGAACCCATTGCCTACCCGACATGGTTAGCGAATATTGTGCCAGTGCCGAAGAAAGATGGCAAAGTCAGAATGTGTGTGGATTACCGGGATTTGAATAAAGCATGTCCGAAGGACGACTTCCCCCTACCGCATATTGACTTATTGGTGGATCGAATGGCTGGACACGAGATGGTCTCCTTGACCGATCTTGCTGTCGGATACAATCAAATAATGATGCATTTGCCAGACAAAGAGAAAACGGCATTCATCATGGAGTGGGGAACCTACTGCTACAGGGTTATGCCTTTTGGGCTCAAAAATGCTGGGGCAACCTATCAAAGAATGGCAACGACCATCTTCCATGACATGATTCACAAAGAAGTAGAAGTGTATGTGCACGATATGGTTGTTAAATCAAAAACAGCTAAAGAACATACAACAGCACTTGAGAAGTTCTTCCTTAGACTTCGAAAGTACAATTTAAAGCTCAACCCCGCGAAATGTCTGTTTGGAGCTACATCTGGAGTATTTCTGGGGCATATGGTCAGTCGGAAGGGCATAGAGATTGACCCTTCAAAAGCCAAAGCCATTCTGGAAATGCCAGCACCGAAGACGGAAAAAGAAGTTCGGGGTTTCCTGGGAAGGCTACAGTACATCAGCCGGTTCATCAATCAATTGGCCAATACTTATGGTCCGATTTTCAAATTACTCAGGAAAGTAGCCATCAAATGGAATGAGGATTGTCAGAAAGCTTTTGACCAAGTCAAGCAATATCTGTTATCCCCACCAGTTTTACAGCCACCAAGGCTAGGAAAGCCTTTGCTATTGTACCTATCAGTGACAGAAGAAGCGATAGGTGCAATGCTAGCTCAACAAGCAAAAGATACAAGGGTAGAAAATGCCATGTATTACCTCAGCAAAAGGATGCTAGACTACGAGCTAAAATACAATAAGATAGAGAAGTTGTGTCTGGCTCTAGTTTGGGCTTGTACAAAGCTGCAGCACTACCTCTCGTCCTACACCATATACGTTATTTCTGAATTGAACCCCTTGAAATTCCTTATGGAGAGGCCGATTCTTGACAGTAAGATGGCTAAGTGGGTGTCGGTGCTCGCAGCCTATGATTTAAAATTTGTACAACGGAAGGCAGTGAAAGGCGGAGCCTTGGCTGATCAATTAGCAGAATTACCGGTCGAAGACCAAATGCCGGAGGTAGAATTTCCTGATGAAGACTTGCTGAGCTTGGAAAGTGAAGTCTGGGAAATGTACTTCGATGGAGCTTCAAACTACCATGGAAATGGGGTTGGAGTCATATTCAAAACTCCTTGTGGAGAATACGTCTCAATCGCAGTCAAATTAGATTTCGACTGCACCAACAATGAAGCTGAGTATGAAGCTTGCATAAAGGGGTTAGAAGCAGCCCTAGAAAAGGAAATAAAGGTCCTCAAGGTTTTTGGGGATTCTAATTTAATAGTCTCCTAAGCTTTGAGAAAATGGAAAATTAAAGAAGAGCGTTTGGTTCCTTACCTACAACGCTTGGACGAATTGGCTCAGCAATTTGAGGATTTATCCTTCCACTACTTGCCGCGAGCCAAAAATCAGTTTGCTGATGCTCTGACTACTTTAGCTTCCATGGTCAATGTAGAGGGGAATCAAATTCGACCTTTGACAGTTCGGCTGCAGAAACAGCCAACACATATCATGAATTTGGGGGATGACAAGCCCTGGTATTGGGATATACAGAATTATCTTCAGAATGAAGCCTACCCGGAGGGATCCACCAAACTCAAAGTTTACCAGAGAAGAATGGCACGACATTTTAATAAGAAGGTCAAAGTCCGAAAACTGGAAGAAGGTTGTTTGGTCCTGAAGGAAATTAGACAGCCAATTATAGACCCACGTGGGAAGTTTCGTCCTCATTGGGTTGGACCCTATGTGTTGAAGAAAATATTGTCTGGAGGAGCCGTCATTTTGACTGATTTGGATGGTTTGGAATTCAAGAATCCATGTAATTTAGATCAGTTAAAAAGATATTTTATATAATAAGCATTGCACAATGTAAAAAAGAGCTACATTAGACCTGATTCTCCTCGAAAAAAAAAGAAATTATGTATCGGAGATATGTAGGCAACCCTCTTTGGGCGTGGTCTAAACATTAATGAGAAAATCATTTCATAATTCATTCTTCTTTGCCAAAAAAAAAAAAAAGAAAAAGAAAAGAAAAAAAAAGAGAAAAACCTGCTAAGTCGAAAACCCGAAAGGGCGGCTTAGGCAAAAATGGGTAGCTCGCTAAGTTGAAAACCCAAAAGGGAGGCTTAGACAAAAATTAGAGGTTGAATAAATAAAGTTGGAAAATGCTTGGAAAGCTTAAAAGTCGAATGACATTCCCAATTAAAGCAATAAAGTCAAACAGTCCAAAGTCAAGCAGAAAGCAAAAGAGTCCAAGAAAAATAAATAAATAATGAAGTCTAAGTCCAAGTCCAAAAAAAAAAAAAAAAAAAAACGAAACATACATCCAAAGCCAAAGAACAAAATCCAAAATCCAAAGTCAAAGTCCCAAATAAAAAGTCAAAAAAGTCAAAATAAGGGAAAAAAAAAACAAAAGTCCAAAAGCCTATAAGAGTCTAGGTGTCCCGTCGCCTCCGTGGGGCAACATCCTCTGAGTCGTCCCTAGCTGCTGAACTCTCTCCAACCTCGCCTGTCCGGGGAGCCAACACAATCTCCTCATCAGTCCCAACCTCATTATCAGCGTCAGCCTGAGCCCAACCTTCAAGTGCACTCAGCAGTGCGTTCCTCCTTGGCCTTTCAACTGGCCAGACAACGACAATGAACCAGGTCCGATACTCAGGAGAAGTCTGGACACCAACAGGATTAGGTAAAGGCCTAACCATGTGATGGTCTCTAACCCAAGCCCTAAGGACGGCTCGAGTAACACCCGGAGTGATGGCTGAATCAGCTGAAGTGCCATCTACAATTGGGACATTCTGGTCTATCCCCATCTGCCTCAAAACACGCGAAGTGCAGTACCAAGTATAGTGTGTAAGGCCTAAAAGGTAAACCCGAGTATGGCGAGAGCTAACCTGGATAAAACGGGTGATGTCATACCAGGAAATGTACCACAGTGCCTCATTTGGACCCAGCTCAATCAGCCATGAGGTCCATGCATCAGTAGACGGATGAGTGATCAGGATCCTTCGCATACGATACTGAGAGGGGTTGTAAGGCAAGAAAGTAGGAGCAGCAACCACTTGGAGGTGGTCCTCTAACCAAACCTAAGTAATGGATCCTTTCTATTACAAAGGAATGAACCTAAAGAAAGAAGAGACAATAAGCAAAAGGAGATAGACCATACCTCCCCAAATTGATCTTTTCTACCTTGGAGAGACTCTTAGTCCAATTGTGCATGCTGTGGTTATAAAAGGGATTCATTTTTGAAAAAAAGATCAGAAATTGAAAAGAATTGAAAATTGAAATTGAAAAAAAAATCCCGTTTTCTTACAAATCAAAGTGGATAATCATGCATACATATAAAATTTTCAGTACTAACCAAGTGCAGGTACAGTTAAAGTTCAGTACAGAAATACAGGCAAAGAAAAAAAAAACAGGAAAAATCTAGCAACCATGGCATCAGCGACGGGGCCTCCTCCTCCTCTGATCATCAAAGGCCCTCAGAGTCCAGGATGAAGAAAGTTCTTGCTACATCCCAAGCATCAGCTCCATCATCTGACTGACCAAGCCATTAGGAACCTGGAAATCATACAAAAAACACAAGTCAATATCAAATCTCTTATGAATCCTTTTTGTGAGAGATTTATCAGCCATTACCTCATTAATGTACTCGGGAGGAAGATCCAAGCAATCCACATTCTCCAGGGAGACCTCCCGAAAAGCTAGAGTGCCATCAGGAGTATGGTAGGAAATGCTGTATGGAAGACGTAGGTTGGCCATGCCTGGATGAAGCGGCCCGGTAGCCTCTGAGATGGCCCGAGGAGCCCTGGAAGGACCTGACGGGCGACTAGGCCCAGCCTGAGACGGGCCCTCAACCGGAGTGGAAGAAGAAGGATCAGTCTGGGGCCTCCTCCTTGGAGTCCTGTTCGAGGGGCCTGAAGCCCGAGAAGAATGTATGTTAGGAGGCTGGGAAGGTGCCTGAAAATCATCAAACCGAGATCCGATAGGCTGCATCAGAAACATCTTGCAGAACTCATCATAATCTCTTCCCAGAATGAACCCCACATGTGGGAAGCCCTCAATATGAGCGTCGGTAAGCGTCATCTGCTTTCCCGCTCGCATGTCCTCAGGAGGGGGATGAGGGACGGAGCGGCAGCCTCTGATCTGAAAGTCTACTCTCTCGCCCAGATAATAGCGTCTCAAGACGAGATATGACAAGACAACCCTCCGCCGGGGCAAGGCCTCTGATCACTGGAAATGGGGGTTAGCCTCAATCCAACTTTGAAGACGGGCATTCATCGCCCCCGCCTCAACCTATGAAAGAAGCAAATGTGTTAATAAATCCTTTTTATTTTCACATACTTAAAAAATTACAAGACACTTACCTGCTCCACGGTGCAAGTATCGAATAAGGTCCGCAGGTCCCTTAACGACTTTCTGCGTCGAACAGTTTGGAGGTTTGTTCGGTACCATCTCCAAGCCAAAGGTACCAGCCCTAATCCAAGATCAGCATGAATCAGCTCTGGGCGAGTGTAAGGAAAGTACTCAAATGCCCAAGTCTGCAAAACAGAAGCAAGAATCAGTGAGGGAAAATCAATAAATAAACAGAAAAACACAAAAAGGGAGAATGTTCTTTACATTACCTCCCAAAAGTAGTAGGTCCCGCTGAGTTTACAGTGGCCCCGACTCAGATCACACATATCATCATACATGCGGCTCAGAGTAGCACCGGCCCAGTCGTACTCCTCAAGATGGGCCAGATTTTCCAAACTCTTCAAGATGAAAGGATTAAACTTATCCTTCCTGTTGGACCAGAAGGTCGAAGCGAACAGCAGCAACAAAGTGAATCTGGCCACCTGAGTAGCCGTCAGCTCTCCCTGCATGTATCTAGCATAAATGTCGGGGGCCTGGAGGGATAACCAACGTCTGGAAACGCTCAAAACGGGAGTAGTAGAGCTTGGCCTGACAATCCGGGGCAGGTCGATCCCTATCAGCTCAACCATCCGATCAGGAGAGACCTCAGTCCTCTAGTCATTATACAGCTCGATCGGCCGAATGCCAAAAGGAATCCCGGAGATCACCAAAAAATCAGTGGGGGTCATTGTCATCTCACCCCAAGGGAAATAGAAAGTATTGGTGGTGTCCCACCATCTCTCGTTCAACGCGCCCAGTAAGTCCTTGTAATTATGCCGAGCCATCTCAAGATGTCTTAAAAAGTCCAGATGAGAGAGACTGATAATGGCTCTGACCGGGTTATTGTGGTCGAGTATCTCGACCTGGATTTCAGCAACAGAGGTCTCGCCTACGTCCAATCTAATATGTGGATCCTAAAAGGTAAAGCAGTCTAAGAGTTATTCCTTGGTTTCTTACTAAGGGTAATATCTTAATTCTATCCTAGCATGCATGCTAATAAAACAGTAAGTGCAGAAACATAAAAAAAAAAGTTCACATTTTGGCCCCTAAGGCCCAGAAATTCCCAGTTTGGCCCCAAAGGCCCAAAAGTTCACATTTTGGCCCCTAAGGCCTAAAAATTCCCAATTTGGCCCCAAAGGCCCAAAAAAATGCCCAATTTGGCCACAAAGGCCCAAAAGTTCACATTTTGGCCCCTAAGGCCCAAAAATTCACATTTTGGCCCCAAAGGCCTAAAAAAAAAAAAGAAAAAATAATAAATAAACAAACAAAGATGAAATGGAGCTTACCTGGGCGTAGACACCAGTTACGGAGGCGTGAGTGTCAGCATCTCCCGTGACATTGACTTCGTCGAGGGAAATCCCCAGAGACTCCAGAAAATCCTCGTCGCTAAGATCTGAGGAAACCATGGAGGAAGGAAGCTTTGAAGCTTTGGAAATTGAGAGAATTTTGAGAGAGATCTTTGAGTTGGAAAGTTTAAAATGAATGTAGAAGTGAAACTTCAGCTATTTATGAGGAAATAGCCAAAAGGCGGGTCTTCTGGATGCGTCCGATTTTTGCCTTCAAAATTTATTTTTCAGACAACCACCGACGCCCATAAATCATTTTTATGGCTGCCGGTGGGGGGCAATTGTGAATACTCAAATTTTGAGGCTCAAAAAGCCTGTTTTCCTGGACTGTAAACAGTCCGGCCGGACCGGAGGCCATTCGAAAAAGTTCACCGAAAGTATGCCAATATGGTACTTGAAACGTCTGGAAAATTACGAGGATCGCAGAACTGGTCCCGGAATATTTTTTGGAGGTACGGAACTCCCGAAAAAGCTTTTGGAACGAAAAAACTAGCAAGTCCGCCGGCCACGGCGGCGGCAACCGCCGTCCAAGGCGGCAGTGCCCGCATGCCACGGCGGTAGCGCCCGCCCTCCAGCCTGTTTTTTCCCTATAAATACAACCCCGAATCGACAGTTTTACTCACTCGGTCTGTGTTGACGGACGCTCTCTTCTCCCCTATGCTCCTTGCGGTTCTTTTACTGCTTTTCTGCATTTAGTGTAGGCTTTTATCACTCTGCTGTTGTGATATCTGGTCACTTAATTGAATTAATTTGAATTAAATATTCCCCAAACGAGGAGCTTAATCTGAAATTTTCAAGCTGAAGCTAAGAAGCGGCCGCCGATTAACTCAGGTGATAACGAAACTCTGCCCATTTAATTTCAACATTTTGTGCATATTCTCTTCTACTCCAATTCTGAATTAAACTACTGCATAAATGCATTCACGTCATCAATTTGGCAAATAAACTGCCTCAATTAAATATGATTAAGCTTAAAATGCCCGGTTAATTAATAATCGTGGTGTTAAAGCCTAAATTCGACAATATTGGCTAAAGTATCTGGTCAATTAATGACTACGGTATAATCGCCTTTATTTCGAACAGTCCGGCTTAAGTCCGATTAATCAATAATTGTGGCTAAATAGCCTTAATTAACCACGTTTTTTGGGCAATAAATTGCTTATATTGCAATTCAATTGATCACTTTTGGCAAACAAATTGCCTATAAATAAGATTAGCCATTTTTTGCGACAAATCGTTTAAATCGAAGCTTTGGCAAAATGCCTTGAATTAATCATCTTTTGGCATGAATGCCTTAATCATTTTGGCGACAAATCGCCCGACAAAATCATTTTGGCGACAAATCGCCTAACCAATTTTTGGCAACAAATTGCCCAACTTTTGGCACAAATGCCTTAATCAACCATTTTTGCGATAAATAGCCCAAACATCAATTTTTGGCAATAAATTGCCCAATCAACCATTTTAGCGACAAAAAGCCCAAATATCAATTTTTGGCAATAAATTGCCCAATCAATTAATTTTGGCGACAATCGCCCAATCAACACTTTTGGCAAACAAATTGCCTAAATCAATCTTTTTGGCTAAAAGCCTTAAATCAACACTTTTGGCAACAAACGTCTAATCAAATCAATCAATTCTTTGGCAAAATGCCTAAAAATGCACGAAGCATACACACACACCTGCATTAAGCATACCCATTCAAAGCCCTTTAAAAAAGGCCTATCGAACTACGTCGACTTTGATCTTCCATTCAAACGGAAGTACGTAGGCACGTTTGGGATTTAACCCCGAGCGGCAAGTCGAAATCACTTAAACATTTCATTGGTCCAATTACATCATTTACCTTGCAAAGCATTCATTCATTGGTTAGTTCATCAACATGACATGGTCTCGGGATCCACCTCGGGTTCGCAAACTATGTCTTAAACATTGGGATAATTAATCTAGTAATTAGGTTAATTAAAATTGGAGTCAACTTAGGGTTTTTTCCTAGTTTACCCTAAAATAATTAAACAAGGTGGCGACTCATACATTCACGTGCATTTCTGCCCTTAGTCATATTCATTATATGCCTATTTTTGGGGAGGGGTTCACAGCATCATGGGAATGGAAGCTCTTCTTGCATCTGGTGCTAAGGAGGTCGAGGTAATAGGAGATTCGTTATTGGTTATTGAACATGCTAATGAGAGATGGAAAGTAGAAGAAGAAAGATTGAAGCCCTATGTCGAGTACTTGTTGAAGAAGGCAACACTATTTGACAAGATCACTTTCACTCACATAGGAAGAACCTATAACAGAATTCCAGATGCCTTGGCGAATTTAGCATCAGCTTGGCAGGATTTAAGTAAAGTTTCGAAGAAGCCATTTATCATTACCGCAGCTAATATCCCGTGCTATCAAGAACATTTTGTGAACCAGGTGCAGTCGGAGGAAGAACCATGGTTTACGGATATACTGCAGTATATGAAAGACGGTACTTTTTCTGATGATGCGACGAAAGAAGACCATACAGTTCTCAGAAAAATGGCTCTGAATTATGTCCTGGCCGATGGTGAACACTATAGAAGAGCTTGGGACGGGATGCTACTAAGATGCGTGAGTAAAAAGGAAGGAGAAGACATAATGAGGAAAGTCCATGAAGGAGTTTGCGGTACTCATTTAAGCGGCATGAGCCTAGCAAGAAAAATCATGAGGCAAGGTTATTTCTGGATGCAGATGGAAGGTGACTGTGTTCAGTATGTGCGTCATTGCAAAGCTTGCTAATATCATGACAATAAAAGCCACTTACCAGATGTTGAACTCCATCCTACAACTCCTTCTTGGCCTTTTTCTGCATGGGGCATGGATGTTATTGGTAAAATCATGCCAGCAGCATCGAACGGCCATCAGTATATATTGGTTGCAGTTGACTACTTCTCTAGATGGATCGAGGCTCAATCTTACAAAAACTTAACCGCCAAGCATGTGGCTAGATTCATTGAACAGGACATTTTCTATCGCTATGGTGTTCCCCATCATATAGTTACAAATAATGGCTCTCATTTTCAAGCAGATGTTGGTCAGTTGCTTTATAGATATAAGGTTGAGCATCACCATTCTTCTCCTTATCGCCCTCAGGCTAATGGTGCAGTAGAAGCCGCGAATAAGGAGATTAAAAGAATCCTGTCAAAGATGTGTGAAAGGTACAGAAGCTGGGCCGAGAAACTTCCTTTCACACTTTAGGGGCATCGCACTACCTTCAAATCAGTGAACGGAGCCTCTCCTTTTGAACTTGTATATGGAATGGAGGCAGTGTTACCGATAGAGCTCGAAAAGAAGTCTCTCAGGGTTTTGGTAAAAGCTGGTCTGACCGAGGAAGAATGGGTCAAGAAGAGGTATGAAGATTTGGTGCTCTTAGATGGAAGAAGACTGAATGCTCGATTCTAGGATCAGATGAGAAAAAGAAGGATTGCTCGTTTCTACAACAAACGGGTACATCCGAGGGCTTTAAAGAATGGAGATTTGGTATTGATCAGATTATTGGATCACGAAGCCCAGAATCATCCTGGTGGGAAATTTAAACCCAACTGGCATGGACCGTTCAGAGTTCAGAAGCTATTAGCAAAAGGCGCCGCTAAATTAATCACCATGGAAGGGAAGCCTGTCAACCGGATTGTCAACTAGGACCAAATGAAAAGATTTTATGCCTGAAATGATGATTTCGATAAAAAAAATAGCTAAGTTGAAAACCCGAAAGGGCGGCTTAGGCAAGAAATAAGCTCGCTAGGTTGAAAACCCGAAAGGGTGGCCTAGGCAAAAGTTAGAGCATAATAATAAAAAAAAGGTATAATAATGATAAAAATAAAATTTCGGGATCAACGCGTGGTGCTTAGTTTAAATGCGAAATCTATGCCATGCGTTCGTGATAGATTTGTGATTGATTGCTCAACGCCATCAGCTTGACTCGAAGGAGAATAGGAAAATAAGCAGTTAAAATAAATGACCATTGTATTAAAATAAATTTTCTCTACTTCTGTATAATGTTGAAAAGAAGTGAGATTAATAACGGATTTGAATTTCAAAATTTTTCTTCTTTTTTTCCAAGGTTATGGTCGAAGAATGCAAGACCTTCCTCTCTGCTTATTTGATCAAGACCGACTCATCTAGTTTAAAATGTTCTGGCTATTGGTCCTACCTAAACAATGAATTCCTATGCACATTGATCAGAAGGACGAACACCATTTTCTCAGTGATTTCCCTGGAAAGATCAATATAAAACCATGAATAAAACCTTAGTACTCATATAAGTTCATGCATACATAAAGAAGTTACATTTGTTATTTTTTGTCTGATTTGTGCAGGTAATAAAATAGTCACCCCATTCTTTGTTGTTTTTAAGCGTAAGCTTTTGCCTTTACAGAATAATTCATTTTTATGAAGCTTTCATTTATTAACCCGGGGGCAGGAGGCCCAAATAACTAACGCAACAAATGATTTCGAAAGAAAAGATTTGTTGTCTTTTATTGATTCATGTGTGCAGAAAGCAAGAATTAATAAAGACAGAGTTATCGGAGCCATTAATTGAAAGAAAATCAGATACATTAAATAAGAGCCCATGGCCCGAGCATAGAAAAGACAGAAAAAGCAACAACAGCATTTTTTCCAGTAGGGGCTATCATCAGACGCCAATCTTTGCAGAATCTAACACCATCATGGGGTGTAAAACTAGCGGACGTACTCGGGTGTCATAGTGTCCTGCATCACTCCTTCATCTAAGTACTTGGTTTTTCGATTTCGCCAACGGACAGCCAAATTGGTCAACAGATGCGGCGTCATAAGACCACTTTCAAAGTTATAGATTCTGGGAACGCGTTGTATCATTCCGTATTGACGACTAATCCTGTTCGGGAAATAGGCCATGGAATGGTCTAGACTTGCATACAACACGTAGTTGAGGTTCATACTTCCGGTTGTGACCCGTCTGATCCTCCACCAAGGACAAGTCCGCCGAATCGTAGGGTTATCCCCAAAATCGAACCATCCTCGAGTCCGAGACCGAAAGTTGGCAGGCCCATAGGTTGGAATTGAGCGAGCTGGGACAGGAAGAATCAGGCTTAACTTGTCTAGAGCCCAAGCTTGCAGCAACATTGGACAATCACTGATAGGTGTTAATTTTATAGTATTTTTAATATAGTTTTTATTAAGATTTTAGTAAGTTTTGTCACTTTGATTTGATTTTAAATTCAATTTTTGTATAATTTTGTTCAAAGCTTCCTTGAATCTTAACCCGCTTGATCTAAGAGAAAATTGTAGGAAATTGGCACCGAAAAAGAAGATACAAGGCAAGATACTCAGCCTCCCACACACCCAAGCCGTGCTAGAAAGCACAACCGTGCTAAAAGTTAAGGAAATCAAGGAAGAGTTAGAAGTAAGCATGGCCTGGGTTGTGCCAAAAGGCACGGCCGTGCCTAAAAGGGGATTAAGGCGTGTCAAGTCTAGCACGCCCATGACAATTCCAGGTGGGAAGGACAGAAGCAAGCACGCCCGGCCTGTGCTAAGTGGCACGCCCGTGCCTCAAAGATTCATCAAGGTGTGCTTGCCTAGCACACCCGTGCTTCACCAGCCAAACTTCTAGACTTCAGCACGCCCCAGCCGTGCATAATGGCACGCCCGTGCTTTGAAGACAGAACTAGCGTGAACTAAAGACGCAAATCAATCCTTTCCTCACATGGGCCCGCCTCGGAGAGTTTCCTAAACGTACTAAACAAGACTTAGACCTATTTTGGAAGAGAAAGGAGTCCCAATTAAGAAGAAATCCAAGACCTAAATAGTCATGATCTCCTATAGAAGATTTTGCACTAAATAAGGATTCTATTTCCTAAAAGGAGTCAGATTTGCCTTCAGGAGCTCTATATAAAGAGGGGAACTTCTCATTGCTGGGGATCTTGTTTTTGTGTTATTCTCTACATAATTCTCTCTTTCTAAAAGACTTCAAGCATCCAAGTTCTGTGCCAATATTCAAGGAAGCTATCCACATAGCTGTGATTCAGTTTTTATTTCTAAACTCTTCACCTTGTTTTTCCTTTCATTATTGTCATTAAGTATAATGATTGATTCAAGTATGACTGAGTTTTATTTAATTACTATGGCCAGCTAAACTCTTATACTAGGGATTTGATGTAACTTAATTTGATTCCAGTTTATAATATTAGATTTGTTTTTCATTGTTCTTGTTATAATTTATTATTGTGCTTAAAGCTTCCAGGCAGGATTGAATTATTTCAATAATCACTATCAGGAGAAGGGTTTTTGATATGAAAAAGATAATAAATTACTTTAGAATAATAACTTGACGCGAAAGCTATATGGTTTGACTCAAGGGGGATTTTCATAAGTTAATAATCTTAGGTTATGAACTCATAAAACAACCACAAAACTCAAAGATCTAATTTATGTTTGATTTCACTATTGGAAGATAGGTAATTAAACTAGGTTAGAATAGCTAACAATACATCGGGAGAGCTTGTTAGTAATTCTAGGGTTGTTTCTCCTACTTGAACAATTAAAATTGATTAATGAGCTAATAGCATAAGTTGGATAGAATTAAGTGAATTCAAATTCCCTAGTAGTCTAAATCCCTGATTTCTTTTCACCTAAATTTTGTGCTTAATCTCTTTCTATTTTTATTTTCAAATTTATTTTCCTTACAGCAATTCTCTCTTATTATCGTTTAAATAATAATAGGTTAACATAATTTTGGTACTTGATATACAATCCCTGTGGATACGATACTCTCTTACTCTATTCTACTTGTTACGATTTCGTACACTTGCGAAAATCACTGTCAAGTTTTTGGCGCCGTTGCCGGGGATTAGCGTTATCAATATCAATACGAATTACCCTATTGTTAATTTAGACTTTCTTTTATTATTTAATTTTCTTTTAAGAATTAGTTCAGGTGTTTTATGCAAAGAAGATCAAGGAAGACTGAACCTCTAATCTTTGATCCAGAAATTGAAAGAACTTTTCGTAGGCACAATGCTGCAAGGAGAGCACGAGAAATAAAACTCGAACCACAAGCAGACATGGCCAACGAAAATGAAAACGAGAATGAGAATATAGTTGGACCCCCACTCCAACATCCGGTTCGTACTTTGCGAGATTACACAACACCTAATCTGAATGGGACAACCTCGAGCATTACAAGACCTAGGGTAGAAGCTAATAATTTTGAGATTAAACCCGCAATTATCCAAATGCTCTCCACCTCGATCCAATATGGGGGTTTGCCTAGTGAAGATCCTAATGCCCATATCACAAATTTTTTGGAAATTTGTGATACTTTCAAACAGAATGGTGTTTCTGAAGACGCAATCAAACTGAGGCTTTTCCCTTTCACTCTTAGGGATAAAGCGAGATCCTGGTTACAATCATGTCCCGCTGGAAGTTTCACAACATGGGATGAATTAGCTCAAAAGTTTCTAGCAAAATTCTTCCCTTCCTCAAAAACCACAAAGTTGCGCAATGAGATAATGACATGTGCTCATCATGATCAAGAAAGCCTGTATGAAGCTTGGGAAAGATTCAAGGACTTGTTGAGAAAGTGCCCACATCACAATTTGCCTAAGTGGCTACAGGTACAAACTTTCTATAATGCATTATCTCCTAACATCAAAATCACTTTAGATGCAGCTGCAGGTGGATCCTTTGAGAAGAAAGGAATTGATGAAGCCTACGAGTTAATAGAAGAGATAGCAAGCAACAGCCATTACCAAAACAATTCTGAAAGGAGAAGAACCGCAGGAGTCTATGAAATAGACGCCATTACAGCACTTAATGCCAAGGTGGATAATATGGTAAGAAAATTGGACATGTTAACCACTAATCCTGTGAATTCTATTATGCAAGTTTATGATAGGTGCAATGGACAACATGGAATTGGAGAATGTATTATGGACTCTTTGAATCCACAAACTTTGGAGCAAGTAAACTATGTGATGAATCAAGGAAGGAAGAATTACCCTTATTCCAATTCATATGATAACAGATTAAGGAACCATCCTAATCTATCCTATGGTAATCCTAACAATGCCTTGAACGCACCACCCGGTTTCCTTCCTCCAGAAAAGAAATCTCATGATGACCTCCTCATTGCTCTTTCTAAATCACACATGGAGTTCATGAACGAAACCAGAGAGAACCATAAAATCCAGCAAACTGCAATAAGAAATTTGGAGATTCAACTAGGACAATTTGCAAACATGATGGCATCTCGACCTCAAGTTACGTTACCTAGCAATACTGAAAAGAATCCAAAAGAACAAGTGCAGGCTATCACCTTGAGAAGTGGCAAACAATTAGAAGAACCACCAAGGAAAGAAAAGGAAGAAAAAGAACAACCAAAGGTGCCCATCGTTGACTTAGAGGAACAAGAAAAGGTAAAACCCTATGTTCCACCTGTTCCCTTCCCACAAAGATTAAAGAAAGCACAAGACGAAAAGAGCTTCCTCAAGTTTCTGGATGTATTTAAGAAGCTTCAAATCAATATTCCTTTTGCTGAAGCTCTTGCTCAAATGCCTAGCTATGCTAAATTCCTAAAAGATATCTTGAGCAAGAAACGAAAAATCAATGATCAAGGAACAGTAATGTTAACTGAGGAGTGCAGTGCAATTATCCAAAACAAATTGCCTCCAAAGTTAAAGGATCTAGGAAGTTTTTCTATCCCTTGCAATATTAGTAATCTTGACTTTGAAAAGGCTTTGGCAGATTTATGTGCTAGCATTAATCTTATGTCCTATGAAGTTTTTAAGATGCTAGGTATGGGAGAGCTCAAACCAACAAGGATGTCTTTACAATTAGCAGATCGATCAATCAAATATCCTAGAGGGATTGTAGAAGACATGCTTGTAAAGGTAGGTACATTCATCTTCCCTGTTGATTTTGTTATTCTTGACATTGATGAAGACAGTGAAGGATCTCTAATCCTTGGAAGACCTTTTCTTGCAACTGCAAGAGCATTGATTGATGTCTATGAAGGTAAGTTAACTCTAAGAGTTGAATAGGAAGAGATTGTTTTTGATGTGCTTAAATCTTGTCAACTCCCTATGGACTATGGAGATTGTTTTCAAATTGATGTTGTTGATGAATGTGTGGAAAACACTTTGCATGTCGAAAGTAACTGTGAATACTCAAATTTTGAGTCTCAAAAGGCCCATTTTCCCGGACTGCAAACAGTCCGGCCGGAGAAGCTTTCGGAACGAAAAAAACTAGAAAGTTTGTCGGCCGCAGCAAACAGTCCGGACTGAAGGCCATTTTGGAAGTTTACCGAAAGTATGCTAATATGGTACTTGAAACGTCCGAAAAATCACGAGGATCACAGAACTGGTCCTAGAATATTTTTTGGAGGTCCGGAGCTCCCGAAAAAGCCCCCGGAGCATTAAATTAGCGAAGCCACCAGATACAGCGGTTCCGGACGCCGGCCCCGGCCACCGGCCCAGGCGGCCAAGGCCACCGGCCTCCGGCGGCCCAATCGCCGGATTCAGGTGGCCCAGCCGCCGGCCTCCGCCGGCCCAGCCGCCGAGCCACCGGCGGCCCAGCCACCGGCCACAGGTGGCCCAGCCGCTGGCCTTCGGCGGCCCAGTTGTCGAGCCACCAGCGGCCCAGTCGCCGACCCCCGGCGGCCCGGCCACCGGCCTCCGGCAGTCCAGCCGCCGAAACAATCCGTTTTTGCCTATAAAAGCAGCCCCGGGCCTTCTGTTTTCCACACTCAGTCTGTGTTGATGGACGCTCCTTCTCCCTTACGCTCCTTGCAATTCTTTACTGCTTTTCTGCATTTTTATTTAGCTTTATTATTTTCTTGCTTTGTTATTTGGTCATTTAAAATTAAATTAATTAATTTTCCCTTAACGAGGAGCTTAACCTGGAGTTAAGAAGCGGTCGACGATTAAATTAGGTACATGAACTAAACTCTGCCTATTTAATTTTAGCACTTCATGCATGCTTCTTTTCTACTCCCAGTAACTCTACAATTGCATAAACACATTCATGTCATCAATTAGGCAAATAAACTGCCTCAATTAAATAAATTTAGGCTAAACGCCCGGTTAATCAATAATCGTGGTGTTAAGCTTAAATCCGACAATATTGGCTAAAAAAGCCTAGTTAATCAATAACTATGGTGAAATTGCCTTTATTTCGAACAAATTCGGCTTAAGTTCAATTAATCAATAATTGTGACTAAAAGGCCTTAATTCAAACACGTTTTTCTTGGCAATAAAATTGCCTACATTACAATCTAGTTAATCAATTTTTGGTAAACACATTGCCTATAAACTAGATTAACTACTTTCAGCGACAAATCGCTTAAATCAACCTTTTTTGGCAAAATGCCTTAAATTAATCAAACTTTTGGCTAAAAGCCTTAAATCAAGCATTTTGGCGACAATCGCCTAAATCACAACATTTTCGGCAACAATTGCCTAAATCAATCTTTTTGGCTGAAAGCCTTAAATCAACACTTTTGGCATCAAATGCCTAAATTAAATCAATCAATTTTCAGGCAAAATGCCTAAACAAAATGCACAAAGCATACACACACTCATGCATAAAGCATCCCCATTCAAAGCCCTCTAAAAGAGGCATATCGAACTACGTTGACTTTGATCTTCCATTCAAACGGAAGTACGTAGGCACGTTAGGGATTTAACCCCGAGCGGCAAGTCGAAATCACATAAACATTTTTTCTTTGGTCCAATTACTTCATCTTCCTTGCAAAGCATTCATTCATTGGTTAGTTTATCAGCATGACATAGTCTCGGGATCCACCTCGGGTTCGTAGACCATACCTTAAACATTGGGTTAATTAATCTAGCATTTAGGTTAATTAAAATTGGAGTCACTTAGGGTTTTTTCCTAGTTTACCCTAAAATAATTAAACTAGGTGGCGACTCATACATTCACGTGCATTTCTGCCCTTAGTCACATGCATCCATATGCCTATGATATTTGAGGGAGGGGTTCACAGTTTGGCGACTCTGCTGGGGACATTATGTAATCTTTTTGCATAAGTGGACTACAATTGTTGCATAGACTAACCGGCCCTTCTTTAGGGCATTATTTTACAATGCTTTGTTTTGCAGGGTACCTTGACACGAATCAAGTATTCTTTCTTTAAGAATATTGGATAAAGAAATTTGGATTTAATTGTAAAGTTTCATGAAAACATTTAAATTTGTTGATTTATTTGCACGATTGAGAATCTTTTTCTCCATTGCATAAAAAATGAATTTCAAATGAATTTCTTCTCTCTCTGTTCAAATTTCTGAGTCTGGATAGCAAGTAGCGCTGATTGGCAGGTCTCTTTGATTATGTCGACGGACAGCCAAAGCATCCTCCCTGTTACCGCAAACCATCCCTAATCCTTTTGGGGGTGGCCCATGAGCATGCGTACCGTTGGACCCACGCGAAACTCTTTGTTTCACATGTGGTTAGGTATATCCATGCTCAAGGTTCAAGGGTCTCTTTATAAGCCTATTCTCTATTTGTGTCGTAGCCTATAGAACCTATCCTAGGGCTGTATGCACCCAATGATGCTGAATCATTCCGTTAAAATGAATTATGTTGTGATGTTGTGCACATTCACGCATTCATCCCATGCTTCACAAAAACAAACATTCCATTTCAAAGCTGGAAAATCACATTTTGGTCCCCAAGACCTGAAAAATTACATTTTGGTCCCTAAGACCTGAAAAATTACATTTTGGTCCTAAAATTCATAATTTGGCCCCTAAGGCCCAAAAATTCCCAATTTGGCCCCATAGGCCCAAAAATTCACAATTTGGCCCCAAGGGCCCAAAAATTCTTAATTTGGCCCCAAAGGCCCCGAAAATTCACATCTTGGCCCCCAAGGCCCTAAAATTCCCATTTTGGCCCCCAAGGCCCTAAAATTCACATTTTGGCCCCTAAGGCACAAAAGTTCACATTTTGGCCTCAAAGGCCCAAGAATTCCCAATTTGACCCAAAGGCTCAAAAACTCACATGTTGGCCTCAAAGGCCCAAAAATTCACATTTTGGCCCCTAAGGCCCAAAAAAAAAATTCTTTGAGAACTTAGGGCCTTTCGAAAAGTCGAGGTGTCCAGCCCTAAGCACTCTACCTTACATATCACATCCCATTAGGTCCTATCCTAGGTGTCCTACCCTACCAACGCTACCCTACATTGTTTGGTCCTACCACCCCACATCATAAGGGTCAAGTCCAAATACCTTACCCTTACACTACCCTACCTCACACTATCTCACATACCCTATGAAAACACCTTATATAGGATAGTCTAATCATTTTGACTATGTCCTTTTACAGGTACCCCTCCAAAGACCACCTGTACCCGAAACACCAACTGAGCTCTCACCAACAAGTCCAACAACCCCGACTGCACCAATGGCATCACTCACTGACATCCAAAACCTCATCGAACAACTGGAAGCCAGAATGGAGGCTAGAATGAATGAGGCATTGGCTGCCTAGAGGACTGCCCTAATAGCTGAACTAGGCGGTGGTAATAGGAATGGGGCTTCCGCCGGGGGAAGTGGACCTACTACCTCTAATCAGGGTCCTGCTACTGAACCAACAAACCCTGCCCTTAACCTGGATGACATGCCCTCCAGAACTGCTTCTGAGCTGGAAGCTCAGAAAATGAGAGAGAAACTAGAACTCCTAGAAAGGTCTATTACTGCCCTTAAGACACACAAGGAAGTGGTGGACATGGACTCCTTGTCCTTGTTCCCCGAAGCAAGACTGCCCACGAAGTTCAAAATGCCCAACATGGACAAGTTTGATGGAACTACTTGTCCTAAGACCCACCTGAAAATGTATGTGGGTGCCCTCAACCCGTTTGGATTGAGCAGCGAGCTCCTTGCTCAGTTGTTCCAACAATCTCTCACTAGTGCTGCATTAAGATGGTTTGTTAGCCTGAATCAGTCTAAGATGAAGACCTGAGAAGACATTTGCAATGCATTTAATTCCCAATACCACTATAATATGGAAGTGGATGTTACCCGGAGGGAGCTGGAAACCACTAAACAAAAGAACAATGAGCCTTTCTCCTCGTTCCTTTCAAGGTGGAGAACAAAAGCTGCTCAAATGATCAACCGACCCTCTGAACAGGAACAAGTTGACATAATAATCAAGAATTTACTGCCTATCTACCAGTCACAGCTTCAAACACAGTACTTGCCTACGTTCCAATCGCTCATTGCGATTGCAACTAAGGTGGAAGACTAATCCAGTTGGGTCAACTCAAAGAAGACTCATACAAGAAGCAGAATCATGCTGGACTTTGAAAAACCGTCTACAAGACCTGGTTGACAATGGGTCCATCATCCCCAAGAGCAAACTAAACACCAACCAATCCCTTGCCTAACCATGGGATTAATGCAAAAAAAAATTGCTGAACAAGAATCGTTCGATCCTTGCCTAACCATGGGATTAATGCAAAAAAAATTTCTGAACAAGAATCGTTCGATCCTTTCGAACTTTTTCTTAGAAATGAATGAAGTTTGTGTCTGAGAAGGTTGAGATCAAGCCTCCAAAAGAACAAAGGAATTGTTCAAGACCAACAACAACATGTCTAATCGATTGAAGCATCGAGAAGAACAAAGTCACTACAGTCAATCCAATCCTAGTCCATCACAGTCCACCTAGAGTCTATCTTTTAGGGTCTAGTTTCTTTTCAAGTCTTCATTCAATTCAAATTTGTAAATCTAAGTGTCTTTTGTACACAAATTTTGTCTTATCAATAAAAAGGGATCAGTTTACATTCCAATCATGTTTATACTCTTTCCCTATCCTTTCCTGTGAAAGCAAAAAACAAAATCGAAAAAAAAAAAGATAATAAAAATTGGCAAAGAAAAATGCATTCATTTGCTCTGCATCAATCAAAATTGGGGGCATCCTAAGAAGCACCATTAAAGGGGAAGTTTTGAAGGGTAATCATGGAAAGGATCCAGCAAAGGGTGCGCAAGACTTCAAACAGTATCGAGGCAAAGCCGATTGAAGGGTTTAGGGCCAGAATGGTTTCTCCGAAAACCCAGGAATGGAAGATGCTCCGACAGAGAGGTGTCTGAATTTCGAGCTTAAAAGCGACAGAATAAAGAAGTTATGTTTGGAATTGGGTTGGGTCTGGACGAAGTCGCAATGCTATCCATACACTACTCAAGTCATCTCAGAATCAAGTTGCCTCGAAATTCTTTATGGAGAGGCTGCTTCTAAGCAAGCAAAGGAAAAAATGGGTCAAAAGGAACTTCTGCACAAAAGAAAGAAATCAAGGACAAAGCTACAGGAAACCAAGTTGTCAAAAAACGAGTCAACTGCAAGCTCTCCATTAAATTCAAGCCCATCAAGGGTAGATGACAAATCATTTCAGCCATAAGGACAAAGACCAAGCGGCTGCTCACATTTTGAAAAAGCAAGTTAAAAGAAGCAGTCATTTCCGCAAATTGGATGACAACAAACACCTTGAAAATCAAGCGCCAAGCATGGCACAAGTACAAGTGTCCTTATAAACAAGGATCATTTCTCAAAACAAGGAAAAGGAAGAGTCTCCTCAAAATTCCTTATGGAGAGGAGAACCATTGAGGAAATAAGTTTCAAATTCAGAAGAAGATAAAGTTCAAGAAAAGGAATCAAATTAACCTCAAGAATTCAAACATGGCAAAGCCACAAACTCAAAGCATAGAAGCTTCTTCAACACTCAAGCCACTCAAGTTACAACCACAATGTGGGTATTCAAAACTCTTTATGATGAATACCAGTCATATTTCAGTCAACCAGTGGTAAAACCACTACAACAATAAAGTCAGATTCGCCTAGGGTCATCACTATCATACGAGCTCGAGTCAATAAGTTGATTCAACATTAAGTCGGGAAGGAATCCCGTAAAGACATCCAGTCGGGAAGGAATCCCACAAAGACATCAAGCTGGGAAGAAATCCCGCGAAGAAATCAAGTCAGAAATGAATTCTGCATCAACATCAAGTCGGGAAGGAATCCCGCAAAGACATCAAGCCGGGAAGGAATCCCGCAAAGACATCAAGCCGGGAAGAAATCCCGCGAAGAAATCAAGTCAGAAATGAATTCTGTATTAATATCAAGTCGGGAAGGAATCCCAAAGAAATCAAATCGGAAATGAATTCCACAATCAGCATTAAGGCGAAATTGAATTTTGCCCCAACAGCAAGTCAGAAATAAATTTCGCAGCAAGTCGGAAATAAATTTCGCACCAAGAGGGAAAGGAATTCCGCGCTAACATCAAGTCGAAGATGAATTCCGCACCAGCCGAGCACGAAGTTCACATCCCGGAAGGAACTATGAAAGACCTCATTCTCCCCATTCCCCGAAGAGCTCTTGGAGATACGTAGGCAGCCACAAAGGCACGGTCACAAACATAAGTTTGCATCATGAATAGCATTTTCTCTTTGCCAATATAAAAAAATAAAAAATAAAAAAAAAGAGAAGAAAAGAAAAATAAAAGCTGGAGTTGAAAACCCGAAAGGACGGCTTCAGGCAAGAATTGAGCCCGCTAGGCTGAAAACCCAAAAGGGCGGTCTAGGCAAAAGTTAGGGCAAAGAGCCTGCTAGAGTCGAAAACCCGAAAGGGCGGCTACTAGGCAAAAGTTAGGGCAAAGAGCCTGCTAGAGTCGAAAACCCGAAAGGGCGGCTACTAGGCAAAAGTTAAGGCAAAAAAAAAAAAAAGAAGAAGAAAAAAGTGCTTTCATGAATTCTTTTAGAGAGTCCATTTTGTAGGATAAACAGCAAAGTATGTCCTTAAAAAACGAAAAAAAAATCCCTTTCAAAGGTCTCCTTGGGAGTATATAAATCATTTTTTCCAGGAATCACTGAATTCCTTCGAGTCAAAATTCACTATAAGAAAATTTTGAGTCTCTAAATCGAGTCTCCAATGAGTCTCTAAAATCAAATCTCCATCACCAGTGGTCACTCCACAACGAGTCACAAAACTCGAGTCATTCTCAAAAGTTCGTTTTGAAAGCGTCACTCTTTGAGTCATTCCTCGAAAAAAAAGAGAGAGGAAAAGTCAATTCAATCCCCGGGGTTTCCAAAACAACCCTAAAAAATGTCAAACATAATCATTGAGAGGTAATTCTTTAATACCTCATCTCCACTCGGACCATCGTTTCTTCGATCCCTTCAGACGAGTGATGTCATCCACATTGTCCGTTTCCTCGAGTCATATAAGTGGCCTTGTTCTCTTTGATTCCTCAATCGATTGGACAAGTACAACCCCAATGTTTTGAAGTATTCCATGGTCAGCACCATTTTGGGGGCAAGAAGTGATAAGAACCTTCACCATTCTCCCATCACAGAAGTAATCACGGAATTTTTAGTCTTTCATTAAGAAGAAATTCTGTTTCAGCTAATAAGGGCATCAATTCTCTCAAGTAGGGGCCAAAATCCTCCAAGTCGGATTCAGAGGCAAGTGTTATAAAAAAAAACATACACAACCCAGGGTGGAACCCAACCATCGTCAACCTCTTTTACACAAACCTAGGGTAGAACCCGGTTAATGGTTAACCTTTTTCTTACATAAAACCTAGGGTGAAGCCCCAACCAATAACCAACCATTTTTCATCCAAAACCAAGCCATTTGATCATTTCAACTTTAGGTGGACCCTTGGTTCTCAAAGAAAAAAAACAAAAAAAAACAAAATCTCTGTTCAAGCCCTCATTAAGAGGCAAAACATCTTTTCAAGCCCTCATTAAGAGGCAAAACATCTTTTCAAGTCCTCTAAGAGGCAAAACATCTTTTCAAGCCCTCATTAAGAGGCAAAACATCTTTTCAAGCCCTCATTAAGAGGCAAAACATATTTTCAAGCCCTCATTAAGAGGCAAGATCTCTTTTCAAGCCCTCATTAAGAGGCAAAATCTCTTTTCAAACCCTCATTAAGTGGCAAAATCTCTTTTCAAGCCCTTATTAAGAGGCAAAAACATCTTTAAGTTGCAAACATAAATACACGCATTTGATCATTTCATTTCAAAGAAAAAACCAATGGCGGGGTTTCCTCCTCTGCCCATCCTCAAAATTTGCTCCTTCAGACAGCCACTGGCTCTCATAAATCATTTTTATGATAGCCAGTGGGGGGGCAACTGTGAATACTCAAATTTTGAGTCTCAAAAGACTCATTTTCCCGGACTGCACACAGTCCGGCCGGAAAAGCCTCCGGAACGAAAAAAACTAGAAAGACTGTCGGCCGCAGCAGTGGCAGCTGCCCTTAACGTCGGCGGCTGCAGTCGCCTGTGAACACCCAAATTTTGAGGCTCGAAGAGCCAGTTTTCCCGGACTGCGAACAGTCCGGCCGGACCGAAGGCCATTTTGGAAGTTTACCGAAAGTATGCCAATATGGTACTTAATCACGAGGATCACAGAACTAGTCCCGGAATTTTTTTGGAGGTCCGGAGCTCCCGGAAAAGCCCCCGGAGCATTAAATTAGCGAAGCCACCAGACATGGCGGTTCCGGCCGCCGGCCCCGGCCACCGGCCAAGGCCGCCGGATTCAAGCGGCCTAGCCGCCGGTCCCCGGCGGCCAAGGCTGCCTGCCCCCGGCGGCCCAGTTGTCGAGCCACCGGCGGCCCAGCCGCTGAAACAATCCGTTTTTGCCTATAAAAGCAGCCCCGGGCCTTCTGTTTTCCACACTCAGTCTGTGTTGACGGACGCTCCTTCTCCCTTACGCTCCTTGCGATTCTTTACTGCTTTTCTGCATTTTTATTTAGCTTTATTATTTTCTTGCTTTGTTATTTGGTCATTTAAAATTAAATTAATTAATTTTCCCTTAACGAGGAGCTTAACCTGGAGTTAAGAAGCGGTCGACGATTAAATCAGGTACATGAACTAAACTCTGCCTATTTAATTTTAGCACTTCATGCATGCTTCTTTTCTACTCCCAATAACTCTACAATTGCATAAACACATTCATGTCATCAATTAGGCAAATAAACTGCCTCAATTAAATAAATTTAGGCTAAACGCCCGGGTAATCAATAATCGTGGTGTTAAGCTTAAATTCGACAATATTGGCTAAAAAAGCCTAGTTAATCAATAACTATGGTGAAATTGCCTTTATTTCGAACAAATTCGGCTTAAGTCCAATTAATCAATAATTGTGACTAAAAGGCCTTAATTCAAACACGTTTTTCTTGGGAATAAAATTGCCTACATTACAATCCAGTTAATCAATTTTTGGTAAACACATTGCCTATAAACTAGATTAACTACTTTCAGCGACAAATCGCTTAAATCAACCTTTTTTGGCAAAATGCCTTAAATTAATCAAACTTTTGGCTAAAAGCCTTAAATCAAGCATTTTGGCGACAATCGCCTAAATCACAACAATTGCCTAAATCAATCTTTTTGGCTAAAAGCCTTAAATCAACACTTTTGGCATCAAATGCCTAAATTAAATCAATCAATGTTCAGGCAAAATGCCTAAACAAAATGCACAAAGCATACACACACTCATGCATAAAGCATCCCCATTCAAAGCCCTCTAAAAGAGGCATATCGAACTACGTTGACTTTGATCTTCTATTCAAACGGAAGTACGTAGGCACGTTAGGGATTTAACCCCGAGCGGCAAGTCGAAATCACATAAACATTTTTTCATTGGTCCAATTACTTCATCTTCCTTGCAAAGCATTCATTCATTGGTTAGTTTATCAGCATGACATAGTCTCGGGATCCACCTCGGGTTCGTAGACCATGCCTTAAACATTGGGTTAATTAATCTAGCATTTAGATTAATTAAAATTGGAGTCACTTAGGGTTTTTTCCTAGTTTACCCTAAAATAATTAAAACAGGTGGTGACTCATACATTCACGTGCATTTCTGCCCTTAGTCACATGCATCTATATGCCTATGATATTTGAGGGAGGGGTTCACAGTAACATTAATGAAGCAAGCATCATGAATGAAAAAGAAAAGAAACCACCTAAGCAAGAACTAAAACAACTTCCACCTCATTTAAAACATGCATTCTTAGGTGAGGACCATTCTTTCCCTGTTATTATTTCTTCTCACTTAACGCTTGATCAAGAAGAAAGGTTGTTGCAGGTTCTACAAAGGCATAAGAAAGCACTAGGGTGGCTATCTCAGATCTACAAGGAATAAGCCCAAGTGTATGCACGCATAAAATCTTGATGGAAGAAGACTACAAACCTTCAATCGAGCATCAAAGGCGATTGAATCTGAACATGAAGGAGGTAGTCAAGGCTAAAATCATTAAACTCCTGGATGCCGGTATCATTTATCCAATTTCCGACAGTAATTGGGTAAGTCCTGTCCAAGTTGTTCCAAAGAAGGGAGGTATGACTGTTATCTCTAATGAAAACAATGAACTGATTCCTACAAAAACAGTCACAGGTTGGCGTGTGTGTATAGATTACAAAAAACTAAATAAGGCAACACGCAAGGACCACTTTCCCCTACCCTTTATTGATCAAATGCTTGAAAGACTTGCAGGTTATCCTTTTTATTGTTTCTTAGATGGTTATTCAGGATACTTTCAAATACCTATAGCTCCTGAAGACCAAGAGAAAACTACTTTCACCTGCCCTTATGGCACTTTTGCCTATAGGAGAATGCCTTTTGGGCTATGCAATGCCCCTACAACCTTCCAAAGGTGCATGATGTCCATCTTTTCTGATATGGTGGAAAAATTTATTGAAATATTCATGGATGACTTTTCTGTGTTTGGTTCTTCTTTCGATGCATGCCTTCATAATTTATCTTTAGTAATGCAACGATGTGAAGACACTAACCTTGTTTTAAATTGGGAAAAATGTCACTTCATGGTTAGTGAAGGTATTGTCCTAGGGCATAAGATCTCTCAAAAAGGGATTGAAGTCGACAAGGCAAAACTTGAGGTAATTGAAAAACTACCTCCTCCTAACTCAGTGAAGGGAATAAGAAGTTTTCTTGGGCATGCAGGGTTTTACAGAAGATTCATAAAAGACTTCTCAAAAATCACTAAACCTCTTTGCAATTTATTAGTTAAAGATGTTCCTTTTAATTTTGACAAAGAGTGTAGAGATGCTTTCAACAGGTTGAAGAAGGAGCTAATCTCAGCCCTTATCATCACTACACCAGATTGGACTCTACCCTTTGAGCTCATGTGTGATGCCAGTGATCATACTGTTGGAGCTGTTCTTGGACAAAGAAAGGACAAGAAGTTGCATGTTATTTATTATGCTAGTCGCACATTGAATGATGCGCAATTAAATTATGCAACTACTGAAAAAGAATTGTTAGCTATTATTTTTGCTTTTGACAAATTCAGGGCATATTTAATTGGAGCTAAAACAATAGTCTATACAGATCACTCAGCCATCAAATACCTGCTGGAAAAGAAAGATGCAAAGCCGAGACTAATTCGTTGGGTGCTTCTATTGCAAGAATTTGACCTAGAAATTCGCGACAAAAAGGGGACCGAGAACCTCGTAGCCGACCATCTTTCCAGGCTAGAATTGGGGGAAGAAGATACGAGCGAGCTACAAATCAATGAAAGCTTTCCACGTGAGCAACTTCTGTTATTGGCAAATGCTCAAAACCCCTGGTATGCCGACATAGTTAATTATCTTGTTTGCAAAATTCCCCCTCCCAATTTTTCTTACCAACAAAGGAAAAAGTTTTTTCATGATATCAAATACTACTATTGGGAGGAGCCCTTTTTGTTCAAGTATTGCAGTGATCAGCTATTCCGGAGATGTATACCGGAAGCTGAAATGGAAAGTGTCCTTAAATTCTGCCATTCAATGGAATGCTGAGGTCACTTTGGAGTAAACAAGACAGCTGTGCATATATTAGAAAGTGGTTTGTATTGGCCTAATCTATTTAAAGATGCTTTTAACTATGTTCGTCTTTGTGATCGTTGTCAAAGGTTAGGTAACATTTCGAAGAGACATGAGATGCCCTTAAATAGCATCCTTGAAGTCGAAATCTTCGATGTATGGGGACTGGACTTCATGGGACCTTTTCCATCATCATACTCCAACTAATACATTCTGGTGGTAGTGGATTATGTGTCAAAGTGGGCAGAAGTTGTTGCTCTTCCAAATAATGATGCCAAAAGTGTAATGAACTTCATCAAGAAAAATATTTTTACACGGCATGGCACTCCCAGGGCAATAATCACGGACGGCGATAAGCATTTTTGCAATAGATATTTAGATTCCCTTCTTGCAAAATATGGTGTTACTCATCGCGTAGGTACTCCATATCACCCTCAAACAAGTGGACAAGTAGAGGTCACTAACAGAGAAATCAAAAAGATCCTGGAAACCACTATTGGACAATCACGGAAAGATTGGTCCAAAAAGCTAGATGATGCTCTATGGGCCTACAAAACTGCATTCAAGACACCTATAGGTATGTCTCCATATCGCATGGTTTACGGTAAGACTTGTCATCTTCCTGTCGAGTTAGAACATAAGGCGTTTTGGGCCATTCAATTTCTTAACTTCAATACAAAGGAAGTTGGTCAAAAGCGATTGCTACAACTAAATATGATGGATGAAATGCGCCTCCATGCTTATAAAAGTGCCAAAATATACAAAGATCGCACCAAACAATGGCACGATAAGCATATTATCATGACGGATCTAAAGGTAGGCCAGCAGGTATTGCTCTATAACTCTAGACTCCGTTTATTCCCTGGTAAATTGCGCTCTAGATGGTCCGGTCCATTCACAATCAAGGAAGTTTTTCCTCATGGAGCAATTGAAATAGTGGATGGTAAGTCAAATCGAAGTTTCAAGGTCAATGCTCAACGTTTGAGAAATTATCACAGTGACAACTTTGAGCCCATCAAGAGTACAATTGGTCTCGTTTAACCTGAACTAGGTTAAGTGCGTCGAGCTTAACGACGTTAAACAAAAGCGCTTGTGGGAGACAGCCTATATAATTTTCTTGTTAAATTTTCGTTCCATTTATTTCTTTTCTGTTTTATTATTTGCAAAATTCCCAAATTTTCTCCATAATTGTTCTTTTGTTTTAGTTAGAACTTTTATTTTTAGGAAAAAGTGAAAGTCCAGAGAAGAGCACGCCCTTCCCGTGCCCCTTAGCACGCCCGTGCCATGGGATGAGGATCCGGCATGCCCAGGCGTGCCTCGCAACACGCTCGTGCGCTTTCAAAGATGGTATCGCTTGAGAGGCAGAAGCGAGCACGCCCCAGCCGTGCTTATCTGCACGACTGTGCCTTAGAAAAAGGGAAAAATTCACATGAGAGTCAGAGACAAGCACGCCCCAGGCGTGCTCGATAGCACGCCCGTGCTATCTGCGAGAAACTTTCAGCCCAAGGGACAGAGGAAAGCACGCCCTTGGCATGCCTAGAAGCACGCCCGTGCAAGGTAAGACCCATTTTTGTCTTGCAGGTCAGAAGGAAGCACGCCCTGGCCGTGCCATAGAGCACGGCCATGCCACGATCAGAAATGCACAATAAATGGCGCCTCTATTTAAAGAGCACACCTTTAACCGCCTCATTCCCATCTCGCACGCCCTAGCCGTCACTCCTCCTCTCCAAAATTTTCTCTCTTTTTCTCCCTCTTCTCTCAAATCAAACCCTCTCCACACAAAATTTTCATATCCTCAACATCAACCATGCCTCCTAGATACAAATGCAGCAGACCCGCATCCTCAATTGCCGCTCGAAAATGGCCAATTGCAAGATCCTCCACGGCTCCTCAACCCCCTTCACCGCCCACTTCTCCATTTGATTTCGCCTCATCTGAGCAGCAAGAAAGGTACAACAAATTATCTCTTCGCCCTCTGTTACCTAATAGATTTATTGATGAGGCTGCTTTAGCACAAGTGGGTATTCGGGATATTGTTTTAAAACCGCTTCGGCGTATAAGATGGGGGCTTGAAATGAAAGATCTAGTATATGCACCATTAACATTAGAATTTTTAAGTTCATACTCCTCTTTCATTAGATTCTTGCCTACTTCTCCCCCGAGCAAAATTCGCTTTAGGCTTCTTAGTCAAGATTTTGAACTATCTGTGAATGAGATTAGCTATATTTTCAGATTCCCCACAGAAAACAGTCACATACAAATATCTAGTGATTTTAACGCACGCAATACATGGTTTAAATTTACAGGTGAAGTCAATTATAATCCTAAGTATTCAAAGGCATCCAAATTAAAAAAACCTTCCTTGCAATACATTCACAAATTTTTGTCTAATACTATATTTGGAAGAAGTGAGAGTGACGGGGTGTTAAGTTTGAATGAATTGTATTTTTTGTGTGCAATTGAAAATGGAGTTTTGTTGAATGTTGGATATTGGCTCTGCCAAAGGTGGGCAAGGGTAGCTAGAGCAAACAAAGGAGCTATCATGATGGGGTGTTTTGTGACCCGTATTTCTATGTTTTTACGAATATGGAACCCGGGTAAGCCAATATATGATAGTGTAGGAGGAGGCCGTGGTACCAGATTGGATTTGGATGTTACGATCCATATGAAATTGATCGAAAAAGTCGGAGATGCATATCGACTAGTAGGTGCTCGAGAGGATGATTCTGATGGTGAAGAGGCTGAAGCTGCAGGTGGTGCAGACATGGAGGAGGATAATCCTCCCCCTTTTACCTCTTCTTTTGGTGCAGGTAGATCCGGTGCTGGTCCATCCTTCCAAGGTACGTCAAACATGTCCAACGATGAAGTCCTTGCAAGGATGATGTCTCGAATGGACCTATTTGACACGCGCCTTAACGGGATGGAGACGATGATCGCAGACCGTTTCCAGTCCATCGAAATTATGAACGGAAGCCTTGATTCTAGGATGGATACAATGCAAGGCCAGCCCCAGACCATTCTCCACCTTCTACAGCTACCCCCACCACCGGAGCAGTGATGGATTTCTCACTTTTTCACTTGTTTCTTATCTTTATTTCTGTTTCTAATACATTGACCTGGTTGTTTTTTTTTTCATTTTTTCTTTTTAGTTTGTTGCTATTTGAATTGTTATAACTTTTAGTAGTTTCTTTTTCTTAATGTTTAGTTTGCTCTTTTAGCTATGACATGTTCCAACACCCATTCTATTGTATTTTTCAATACAATGTTGGTAAAGTCTCTTCTGCTCTCTTACTGCTTTTCTTCTGGTAATGCAATGAGTTTGGGGAAGTTATCTTGTACACATTGGGGACAATGTGATTGATTGAATTGGGGGAAGGAAATTTAGCTAAAAATTTTTGTTTTTGCTTAACATGGTTGGAATGATTACAAGCAAGCTTGAAGGTTTGCATGATCTAGTAATAAGTGTTGAATTTAGTTGATTCTCAATTCTAGTATACTTAAGCTCTGAATTTGGAAATTTTGACTTAAACATGTTCTTTGATCTAAACTATCTGTTTCTAAGATTTTAAGCACTGATTTTTATGAAATTTATGATATATAGGTGTGTTTTAATCTAAAGTTATTTAAACCTTGGCATTCCTAGAACAAATTAGAACTCCCTTTTAGGCGAAAAATTTTAAATGTTTACATCTTGAAAGAGATGATTTAGGCATTCCTTGTTGAAAACATATTTAGCCTAGACCACCTAAGTTAAAATATGACCCTTGCAACCAATCTTGAAGCCTATAAACCAAAAAATTTTTCTTTTTCACCCTCATTAAACCGAGCCCTTAAACCAATTCCAAATTCCGACCCTAAGTACAAAGGATTGTATGATTGAAAGATTCGACTTTTAATTAGAATATAGCAACAAAGAGGGAGAATTCTTCAATTGATACTAGCAAGTTTACCAAATAAGAAAAATCAAAAAAAAAAAAAAGAGACACATAAAAAGCAATCAAAAGAATTCAAGTTGAATGGAAAAAGCAAGGAAGAAAAGCACCAAAATATCATGGAAAAACCTTGCCCAAAATGTCTCTAACTAGTAAGGAAGTTCAAAACAGACACTCCCTAGAACCAGTAAAATTTTTTGATTAAAATAGAATCCTAGATATCATACATTCTTTTGTACTCTTTGTATACCTTTTATCCTTTTCTTTGATTAAGCAAAATTTTGCACCACGGAAGCCCCATTACAACCCAAGATAAAGACCTTTTGGTCTTTTAATCGTATGCATTTAAATTGTGGAGAAGGGATAACTAATTCTGCATATGGGAATGCCACATTTCCACTATCAATTGTCTTATTTAAAAAAAAAAAAAAGGTTGAAAATTCTTTAGATGATTCATGTCCTATTTATCGTAAATTGAATGAGTATTAGTGCTGACAATCTCTTTAAACTTATATTTTATTCAATGAACGTGCTTTATTCAAAAATTGAAATCAAGTTTAAATATGAGTAGCATGGAGAACAATTGATTTATTCACTTGTTTACTAATCATGATATCTTGAAAGTTTATAATTAAGATCATCTCCAACCATGGTAAGCTAGTGTTGTCAAGATATTTTTCTCTTAAAATTTAGTTTTGTTGCTTGAGGACAAGCAATGGTTTAAGTTTGGGGAATTTTGATAGGTGTTAATTTTATAGTATTTTTAATATAGTTTTTATTAAGATTTTAGTAAGTTTTGTCACTTTGATTTGATTTTAAATTCAATTTTTGTATAATTTTGTTCAAAGCTTCCTTGAATCTTAACCCGCTTGATGTAAGAGAAAATTGTAGGAAATTGGCACCGAAAAAGAAGATACGAGGCAAGATACTCAGCCTCCCACACACCCAAGCCGTGCTAGAAAGCACAACCGTGCTAAAAGTTAAGGAAATCAAGGAAGAGTCAGAAGTAAGCACGGCCTGGGTTGTGCCAAAAGGCACGACCGTGCCTAAAAGGGGATTAAGGCATGTCAAGTCTAGCACGCCCATGAAAATTCCAGGTGGAAAGGACAGAAGCAAGCATGCCTGGCCTGTGCTAAGTGGCATGCCCGTGCCTCAAAGATTCATCAAGGTGTGCTTGCCTAGCACACCCCGTGCTTCACCAACCAAACTTCCAGACTTCAGCGCGCCCCAGCCGTGCATAATGGCACGCCCGTGCTTCGAAGACAGAACTAGCGTGAACTAAAGACGCAAATCAATCCTTTCCTCACATGGGCCCGCCTCGGAGAGTTTCCTAAACGTACTAAACAAGACCTAGACCTATTTTGGAAGAGAAAGGAGTCCCAATTAAGAAGAAATCCAAGACCTAAACAGTCATGATCTCCTATAGAAGATTTTGCACTAAATAAGGATTCTATTTCCTAAAAGGAGTCAGATTTGCCTTCAGGAGCTCTATATAAAGAGGGGAACTTCTCATTGTTGGGGATCTCGTTTTTGTGCTATTCTCTACATAATTCTCTCTTTCTAAAAGACTTCAAGCATCCAAGTTCTGTGCCAAGATTCAAGGAAGCCATCGATATAGCTGTGATTCAGTTTTTATTTCTAAACTCTTCACCTTGTTTTTCCTTTCATTATTGTTATTAAGTATAATGATTGATTCAAGTATGACTGAGTTTTATTTAATTACTATGGCTAGCTAAACTCTTATACTAGGGATTTGATGTAACTTAATTCGATTCCAGTTTATAATATTAGATTTGTTTTTCATTGTTCTTGTTATAATTTATTATTGTGCTTAAAGCTTCCAGGCAGAATTTTTCCCCTGGATTGAATTATTTCAATAATCACTATCGGGAGAAGGGTTTTTGATATGAAAAAGATAATAAATTACTTGAGAATAATAACTTGACGCGAAAGCTATATGGTTTGACTCAAGGGGGATTTTCATAAGTTAATAATCTTAGGTTATGAACTCATAAAACAACCATAAAACTCAAAGATCTAATTTATGTTTGATTTCACTATTGGAAGATAGGTAATTAGACTAGGTTAGAATAGCTAGCAATACATCAGGAGAGCTTGTTAGTAATTCTAGGGTTGTTTCTCCTACTTGAACAATTAAAATTGATTAATGAACTAATAGCATAAGTTGGATAGAATTAAGTGAATTCAAATTCCCTAGTAGTCTAAATCCCTGATTTCTTTTCACCTAAATTTTGTGCTTGATCTCTTTCTATTTTTATTTTCAAATTTATTTTCCTTACAGCAATTCTCTCTTATTATCGTTTAAATAATAATAGGTTAACATAATTTTGGTACTTGATATGCAAACCCTGTGGATACGATACTCTCTTACTCTATTCTACTTGTTGCGATTTCGTACACTTGCGAAAATCACTGTCAACCACGATGATGGATATTGAAGTTGGTGATGTGAAGGGCAATATCCCTAACCCAACACATCGTCTCTCCCATGATCATCATGAAGACAGTATGATGGTACATTTGCATGTCGCGAACAACTGTCAGAAGTCGGAAATCTCCAATTCTAGGTTGGCGATTCTTCATGGCATACACATTGAACAGCAAGAAGCAGCAAGCTCGAATCCAAGAGGGATCTAGATCCATGGACAGAACCCTACTCAGGAAAGGCTCCATAGGAAGGCCTTGATCCGTGTTTATACCATCAGGAAGGTAAACCGGACATAGGGCCACAATCTCGGCTAAATCATACCTAGGGCCCAGGGGCATAGCCGGAGTTTTATCTTGTTCAGGATGATGGTCCATCACGGCACACATTTCCTCATAGGTCAGAGTTACTTCAGAGTCTTCAAACCGGAAAGCCATGGTGTTAGGATTGAAATGTGTGACAAGCCAAGACAAGAAGCCGTGGTCGAGTTTTAAGTCTTTGAAATATTTCAGCCAAACGAGTTGGTTCATAGGGGAAATTCGCCATAGGTCGTCTGGGATGGATTGGACGAAGGATGAAACTTGATTTCTGAAGGCCATGGAAAATGATTATCTAAAGAGGGTTTGCTTTGAATGCTGGAAGTGAAGAAGACATAAAGGGAAGCCTCCATTTATAGAAGTGTAAAGGGCCTAATGAATGAAGCACCATCATGATTATTTGACCTGATATCTACTGTCAATGGTGGGTGAAAGGGCATTTATGCACCAATCGCTCTGGTTGATGGATATTTAAGCCTGCATTAATAAGAAGGACAATTTGTACAATAAGGAGGTTGAGTCTTTATGACCACATCAACCGCCCTGTCAGGTAAGTACTACGATCCTCTTCTGATTATGAATTGATTTTTGTCGTATTTCATTTTTAAGTTCATTATTTTATTCTTTATTTATTTCATTTCATTTCATTTATTCATTTGCAATAAATCAGTTCATTGACTGCTAACGAGGTGGACCACTTTTGTGAATAAATGGGACACCACTATTTTGTGTTTTTGTGTTTGTGTTTTGTTTTTGCAGGAATAAGATCTCACAGTTGTAAAATATAAACATGTATGATAATGTAATAAAAGCAAAATACTGTAAAATAATAAAAAAATGTAAATGACATCATAAAATTAATCAAGCTATACATCAATCCTATAAACTACTAAATGTTCAAAAAAGTTCAAAAATAGCTAAGACACCGAAGCAGGGCTACCGACACCTTCGGCTCGGACCAGCAACCGCCTGAGGGGGTGGAGATGGTGGTGTGTCATTGAAAGAAGAGCCGTCATCGTCCTCCTCGGAGGAGTCTAGGGGGATACCCTCTACCTCTAATCTCGTCCGGAGCCGATCCACCTCCGCCTAGAGCCGGCTCACAGCACTGGACTAGCGAGACTAATGCCGCTGCAGTCTCTCGATCTCCAGATCCTGTAAAAACAGAAATATGTAAGAAAAAGGGAAGCAAAGAATAAAGAAGAAGGCAAAGCACATGAAGATCACACATACCCTCTCGTGGCGCTCAGAGTAGAGCTAGGCGATGTAAGACCGAGCAAAGCCGAATCTCTGGCAAATCTCCAGATATCCTCGAGCAGGCACCTGCGAGCACAGGAAAACGTTCAATAAGGACTCATTCAGGTAAAATATTCTTAACTTTGTAAATTCAGTTTAGTACTCACGTGTGGCATGCTCAGGATCCAGCTGCGGTGGTGGAGCTCACCTAAGGTTAGCAGGAATAGTGATGCCCGACCCCAAACCCAGATCAGGATCCAGCACCACCTCCATGCCAGGTGGGAATGAGACATCGCCCAGTACGACCCCCGCCGATCCGGCCGGAGCAGCCACCGCTCCTGCCTCAGCTGCAGCCTCTGCTCTGTAATGGGCCGCCGTCTTATGCGTCTTCCGCTCCTACGACAAGTCACAGAGGAAGATACCAAGTCAGTTGGTTAAACAATGAAAAAATGAATGATGAAGATAAATGAGACTGAAGATAAGAAAATCACCTGGGTGTACTCGAGGACCTCGGGAAGCCGAGCCTGCATCCGAGAGGAAAAGTATGTGGTGAAGTCGCCAACTGATAGAAAATCATTAGCAGAAAAGCCCCTATACTCCTCCTCCAGGTCCTCTCGGGTCATGCCCTCTAGTAAGCACATATGACGAGGAGGAGCATGAGGCACTCGTCGCTGTGCTGGGGCCACCGGAGTATCATAAACTCTCTCTCCTAGGTAGTACCGGTCGACCCAGAACCCCCGCATCAGGAGCCTCGACCGGGTATGCAGCTCTGCTACCTCACGGCCCGGATAAGTCCTCCAGGCATCACAATCCCACAGAGTCAGAAGCAGCTGCAAAAATAAAAGAATCAGTAATAATACAGTGTAAAAGAAGGAAGAAAGCTAAGCTAAGTTGTTCAGAGGTTTTTGTACTTACATCAGACAGCGACCTATCGTTAAGGAAGCTCCTCCAGTACTCGGGATCTTCGCCACTGGCATAGGTGTGGTGACAGTGGGCCAGATACTGAGGGATCTGCGTAGACTCAGCAGGAGTGTCGCCACTCGGACCGCCTGGATAGATGCAGTACTCATAAGCCCACACCTATAGTAAAGATTACAGTGATTGTCAATGTACAGTTGAATAGTTGAAAATAAAATGACAAACAGAAAGGTGAAGAGAATAAGGAGTTACCTCTAGTAGCCGGATAAACTGCCAGTTTGACTCACTGCTACCATGGGTCCAGACATCCAGACCGTGATGGAGGTGAGCCAAAGCTAGAGTGGCCCAGTCGAAGGACCCGACCTGGCTCAAGTCCCTCAAGCATACCAGCACCGCCGGATCTCCCTTATTCTGGGAGGTGCATAGCAGCTGAGACGAGATAATGTAAAAGAGAAAGGACCGAGCAGCCTGGTCCCTCTCCTCCCGAGTATAGGCAGGTGCAGCAGGTCGGGCCTCCACTGGCGGCTCCCTCCAAGTCGCCAGCCTGGTCCTGATCCTCTCGGCCCAGAACCGATAGACTACCTCATATGACACGCATCCTTACGCGGTGTACCTGGTCTGTGTGGTCACACCGAGCAGAGAGTGGACTAGTTGAGCTCCTAAGGTAGCCGTCTGGTACCGAGCGTCCAGGGGAGCAACTGGACCGGTAAAACTGTGAATACTCAAATTTTGAGGCTCAAAAAGCCTGTTTTCTCGGACTGCAAATAGTTCGGCCGGGCCGAAAGCCATTCGGGAAGTTCACCAGAACTATGCCAATATGGTACTTGAAATGTCCAAAAAATTATGAGGATCGCGGAACTGGTCCCGGAATATTTTTTGGAGGTCCGGAACTCCCGAAAAAGCCTCCGGAACGAGAAAAAAAGCACACGGGTCGATGTGCCTGCCCTCAGGGGTGGGCACGCCCGCCCCCATGGGGCTGGCATGCCCGCCCCCCCAGGGCGGTCCAGCCCACCCTCAAAGGCAGTCCAGCCCGCCCTCAAGGGCAGGCACGCCCCCCCTCAAGGGGCAGCACGCCCGCCCCCTTGAGGCGGGCAGGACCGCCCTCGGGTCTCCTTTTTTCCTATAAAATTGGCCCCGGGGCCTCCGTTTTTACTCACTCAGTCTGTGTTGATGGACGCTCCTTCTCCCTTACGCTCCTTGCGATTCTTTACTGCTTTTCTGCATTTTTATTTAGCTTTATTATTTTCTTGCTTTGCTATTTGGTCATTTAAAATTAAATTAATTAATATTCCCTTAACGAGGAGCTTAACCTGGAGTTAAGAAGTGGCCGTCGATTAAATCAGGTACATGAACTAAAACTCTGCCTATTTAATTTTAGCATGTCATACATTCTTCTCTTCTACTCCTAATAATTCTATAACTTCATAAATGCTTTCATGACATCTTTAGGCAAATAAACTGCCTCAATTAAATAAATTTAGGCTAAATGCCCGGTTAATAAATAATCATGCTATTAAAGCCTAAACCCGACAATATTGGCTTAAAATACCTAGTTAATTAATAGCTATGGTGTAATCGCCTTTATTTCGAACAAATCTGGTTTAAGTCCAATTAATCAATAATTGTGGCTAAAAAACTGTAATTCAAACACATTTTTCCCGGCAATAAATTGCCTACATTACAATTCGGTTAATCGATTTTCGGCAAATACATTGCCTATAAATTAGATTAACTACTTTCAGTGACAAATCGCTTAAATCAATCTACCTTAAAATTAATCAACTTATTGTGGCTAAAAGCCTTAAATCAATCATTTTGGCGACAATCGCCTAAAAAATCATCTTTTGGCAAGCAATTGCCTAAAGTAAATCTTTTTGGCTAAAAGCCACTAAAATCAACATTTTTTGGCATCAAATGCCTAAAACAATCAATTTTCAGGCAAAATGCCTAAACAAAAAGATGCACAAAGCATACACACACTCATGCATAAAGCATCCCCATTCAAAGCCCTCTAAAAGAGGCCTATCGAACTACGTTGACTTTGATCTTCCATTCAAACGGAAGTACGTAGGCACGTTTGGGATCTAACCCCGAGCGACAAGTCGAAATCACATAAACATTTTCATGGATCCATTTATTTGATTTTGCCCTGCAAAGCATTCATTCATTGGTTAGTTTATCAGCATGACATAGTCTCGGGATCCACCTCGGGTTCGAAGACCATGCTTTAAACATTGGGATAATTAATCTAGTAACTAGGTTAATTAAAATCGGAGTCACTTAGGGTTTTTTCCTAGTTTACCCTAAAATAATTAAACAAGGTGGCGACTCACATATCACGTGCATTTCTTCTTTAGTCACATGCATTCATATGCATTGATGTTTTGGGATAGGGGTCCATAGTTTGGCGACTCTGCTGGGGACTTATGTAATCATTTTGCATGAAGAGGACTACAATTGCTGAGTAAACTAACTAGCCCTTCCTTAGGGTTTTTATTTTACTATGCTTTGTTTTGCAGGGTACCTTGGCATAAATCGAGTGTTTTTCTTTAAGAATACTTGATGAGGGGAAATTTGAACTTAATTGACAAATTTGATTAAAACATTTAAATTTGTTGATTTATTTGCATGATTGAGAATCCTTTTCTCCATTGCATAAAAAATGAATTTCAAATGAATTTCTTCTCTCTCTGTTCAAACTTCTGAGTCTGGATAGCAAGTAGCGCTGATCGGCAGGTCTCATTGATTATGTCGACGGACAGCCAAAGCGTCCTCCCTGTTACCACAAACCACCCCTAATCCTTTTGGGGGTGGCCCATGGGTATGCGTACCGTTGGACCCACGCGAAACTCTTTGTTTCACATGTGGTTAGGTATATCCATACTCAAGGTTCAAGGGTCCCTTATATGCCGATTCTCTATTTGAGTCATAGCCTATAGAACCTATCCTTTAGGACTGTATGCACCCAATGATGTGAACCATACCATTAAATAGATTATGACGTGTTGTTATGCGCATTCACGACATATCATAAACATGAGGTAAACACAAAGAGAGCATGAAACACTCTTCTCATTCATGCACAGTTGAACAAAAGAGTCGATCTACATCAGTTACCCTGACACACCAACCACTGTACCTAATCCAGCTACCCTTATCCTTACAGGTGCCCACGATCCGAGTGCCCACATCAATGCTAGCCACACCTACAGTACTATCACCAGCTTCACCGGCTTCACCAGCTACACCAGCTTCACCTACAACCTCAACAGCTTTACCTGCACCAATGGCATTGCTCGCTGATATCCAAACCCTTATTGAACAACTGGAGGCCAGAATGAATGAGGCCTTGGCCGCCCAAAGGGTCGCCCTGATAGCTGAATTGGGTAATGGGAATGGTAATGGAAATGGGGCTTCGGCCGGGGGAAATGGACCTGCTGCTTCAAATCAGGGTCCTGCTGCTGAACCTACAAACCCTACCCTGAACTTGGATGATGTGCCCTCCAAAACTGCTTCTGAGCTGGAAACTCAGAGAATGAGAGAGAAGCTAGAACTCCTGGAAAGATCTATCACTGCTCTCAAAACCCACAAGGAAGTGGTGGACATGGACTCCTTGTCCTTGTTCCCCGAGGCAAGACTGCCAACCAAGTTCAAAATGCCCAACATGGACAAATTTGATGGAACTACTTGTCCTAAAACTCATTTGAAAATGTATGTGGGTGCCCTTAACCCGTTTGGATTGAGCAGCGAGCTCCTTGCTCAGTTGTTCCAACAATCACTCACCGGTGCTGCTTTGAGGTGGTTTGTTAGCCTGGACCGCTCTAAGATGAAAACATGGGAAGACATCTGTAATGCCTTCAATTCACAGTACCACTATAACATGGAGGTGGATGTCACTCGAAGAGAACTAGAAACCACCAAGCAGAAAAGCAATGAACCCTTTTCCTCGTTCCTTACGAGGTGGAGGGCCAAGGCCGCCCAGATGATTAACCGGCCTTCTAAACAAGAACAGGTGGACATAATAATCAAGAACCTGCAGCCTGTTTACCAACACCAACTTCAAACCCAGTACCTACCAACATTCCAGTCGCTCATTGCCACTGCTACGAAGGTAGAAGATCTAATTCAAATGGGGCAACTGAAAGAAGACTCAGGAACCTCGAAGTACAAAAAACCTAGCCAAGCTAGTAAAGTCCACGAAGTGGCAAGCATCACCCCCACGAATCCTTTACGTGTGGGAAACATGAGAAATAACAGTCAATCGTCCAGAAGAACCTATACTGATCTCGGGATGCCAATCCTTGTGGTATTCCGAGAGGCTATCAAAGCTAATTACATAAAGTCTTTAGAAGCAAGGCCACCACCAAATCCATTACCAAGGAATTATAGAGCTGATGAATACTGCGAGTATCATCAGGGGTATGGGCACAAGACCGAAGCATGTTGGACGCTCAAGAACCGCATCCAGGACCTGGTGGACAACGGTTCAATTATTCCGAGGAGTAAGCCAAACATTAGCACTAACCCCTTACCAAATCACGGGGTAAATGCTATTACGGCTGACCAGGAACTGATCGATCCTTTTGAACTGTTCCTAGAAATGAATAACATCTGTGTCCTGGATCTGAATGACCTAACTGAAGAGATCGATGCCATTACCAGGAGCGGAAGACAATATGAACCACTAGTCTTGGATAAAATCCAAAATAAGCCATACCAGAGGGCAGAGAAGCTAAAAGAAGATCCGGTACTTGCACAGCTAAAAAAGACACAAGCTAAGGTATCGATCTGGGATCTCCTGGCATCATCCTTTCCTCATCGCCAAGCTCTTTGCAAGGCTTTGAGCCAACTTCAGACATCGGTAGAGGTTAGCCCGGAGGTGCTAGTATCCACCCTTACCCAATCATCTAAAATACAGAGTATCGGGTTCTCTGATGATGACTTGCCCAAGGAGGGAGGCAATCATAATAATGCCCTTTATGTCACTGTCTAGACCAGAGACAAAACTGTGCCCATGGTTCTCATTGATAATGGGTCAGCACTGAATGTCTGCCCACTAAGGGTAGCCAGCTGCCTAGGGTTGGAAGAAACAGACTTCACTCCATCAGACCAAATAGTGAAAGCCTATGACAGTACCCGGAGGGAAGTGCTGGGGGTTGCTACGCTAAAATTAACGGTTGGGCCAGCTGTGATGGAAGTCCCATTCCAGGTAATTGATGTATCGACCAGCTTCAACCTGCTTCTAGGCCGACCGTGGATACATCACACTAAGGTAGTACCCTCATCCTTGCACCAAAAGGTCAAGTTTCCCTATGAGGACAAAGTTATCACCATTCAGGGGGATGACTACAGTCAGCTCAAAAAGCCAAAGGGCCAGCCTCTCTTTGAGGTCAACCCTGAAACTGCCAACCTACCCCTCTCCGGATTTCAGTATGACACTGTGCAGTTCATAGAAGGAAAGACCGCAAACTCTCAAATTCTCTTTGATTTCGGGACGATGCAAATAAACTGCATAGTGTCCTTGATGCTTAAGATGTCCTATCTGCCAGGAATGGTTATGGCCAGATCCGGGAAAACATACCCCAAACTGCAAGCCTGGGAGTGTCCGGTGAATGAGGGGACTTTCGGACTGGGTTATGAGCCCACTAATGAGGACCGTGTTAGGAGAACCAGAAGGGGAAGGAAGGAGAGTGTACAGATGCGGCCTTACCTTCTAACTTTGAACAGTTACTTCTATAAATCGGGAGAAGCAGTTCCTTACTGTGGCTTCCGAGAACCTTTTTGCTGCCCAACCGCTAAGAAGACGCTGCCTGGGTTAGAGATATTCTCAGATGTCTGGGGTAACAAGCCCGAAACAGTAACTGAACTGGAAGTAGAAGACTTCATGCAGCCTAGTCTCTTTGACGAGGTTACGGTTATCACAGGAAATGATGGGAATCGAGACCTGTTGGATGTGATCAAGCCGAACGAAGGGCCTCTCACCAATTGGTACACCGAGGAGGAGCGTGCTGCTGATAAACCCCCTCCCGAGTCAAACCTAGTACCAGAATCTGTAACAAAGTCCTGTACTGAGTCCGAGTCTGAAACCGAGTCAGAGTCCAGTTCTAGTTCTGAGTCGTCTGTGTCGGATCTAGAAGATCCAGACTTCAAATTCGATGTATTTTTTGAAGACGATTCCGTCATAATCAATAAAGGCTTGCAAATTCTTGACTACCCTACGTGTCTATCTTTCCAAGCATTTCCAAGCAAAAATAATCAAATAAATGAAATAAAAAATGAAAAGGAAAAAATAATGATTGGCAAAGAAGAAAATGAACATGCATACATTGCATCTGATTGTATGAACAGGGAACAAGTCAGTGAATGTTTGAAGAAATTTGTTGATTGCTTCATGTGGAAGTCAAGTGACATCACGGGAATCGACCCAGCAATAGTGGTGCATAAGATTTCGGTATACCCTGAGGCTAAGCCAGTGAAACAGAAGCTTAGAAGGCTGAAGACAGAATGGTCCTTGAAAATCAAGGAGGAAGTTGCCAAGCAACTGGAGAACAAGTTCATAGAACCCGTTGCTTACCCGACATGGTTAGCAAACATTGTGCCGGTTCCTAAGAAGGATGGAAAAGTCAGAATGTGTGTGGATTATCGGGATTTGAATAAAGCATGTCCGAAGGACGACTTCCCCCTGCCGCATATTGACTTGCTGGTTGACCGAATGGCTGGACACGAGATGGTCTCCTTGACCGATCTTGCTGTCGGATACAATCAAATAATGATGCATTTGCCAGACAAAGAGAAAACGACATTCATCACAGAGTGGGGAACCTACTGCTACAGGGTCATGCCTTTTGGGCTCAAAAAATGCCGGGGCAACCTATCAAAGAATGGCGACAACCATCTTCCATGACATGATTCACAAAGAAGTCGAAGTGTATGTGGACGACATGGTTGTCAAATCAAAAACAGCTGAAGAGCATACAACAGCACTTGAGAAGTTCTTCCTTAGACTTCGAAAGTACAACTTGAAGCTCAACCCGACGAAATGTCTATTTGGAGCTACATCCGGAGTATTTCTGGGGCACATGGTCAGTCGGAAGGGCATAGAGATTGACCCTTCAAAAGCCAAGGCCATTTTGGAAATGCCAGCACCGAGGACGAAAAAAGAAGTTCGGGGTTTCCTGGGAAGGCTACAGTACATCAGCCGGTTCATTAATCAATTGGCCGATACTTGTGGCCCGATCTTCAAATCACTCAGGAAAGGAGTAGCGGTTAAATGGAATGAGGACTGCCAGAAAGCTTTCGACCAAGTCAAGCAATATCTGCTATCCCCACCAGTTTTGCAGCCACCAAGGCTAGGAAAGCCTTTGTTATTATACCTATCAGTGACAGAAGAAGCGATGGGTGCAATGCTAGCTCAACAAGCAGAAGATACAAGGATAGAAAATGCCGTGTATTACTTAAGCAAAAGAATGCTAGAATACGAGCTAAAATACAACAAGATAGAGAAGTTGTGTCTGGCCCTAGTTTGGGCCTGTACAAAGCTGCAACACTACCTCTCGTCTTACACAACCTATGTCATTTCTGAATCGAACCCCTTGAAATTCCTTATGGAGAGGCCGGTTCTTGACTGTAAGATGGCTAAGTGGGTATCAGTGCTCGCAGCTTATGATTTAAAATTTGTACAAAGGAAGGCAGTGAAAGGTGGAGCCTTGGCTGACCAATTAGAAGAATTGCCGGTCGAAGACCAAATGCCAGAGGTAGAATTTCCTGACGAAGACTTATTGAGCTTGGAAAGTGAAGTCTGGGAAATGTACTTTGATGGAGCTTCAAACTACCATAGAAACGGGGTTGGAGTCGTATTCAAAACTCCTTGTGGAGAATACATCCCAATCGCAGTCAAATTGGATTTCGACTGCACTAACAATGAAGCCGAGTATGAAGCTTGCATCAAGGGGTTAGAAGCGGCCCTGGAAAAGGAAATAAAAGTCCTCAAGGTTTTCGGGGATTCCAATTTAATAGTCTCCCAAGCCTTGAGAAAATGGAAAATTAAGGAAGAGCGTTTGGTTCCTTACCTACAACGCTTAGACGAACTGGCCCAACAGTTTGAGGAACTATCTATCCACTACCTGCCGCATGCCAAAAATTAGTTTGCGGATGCTCTGGCTACTTTGGCCTCCATGGTAAATATAGGAGAGGACCAAGTCATTCGACCTCTGACAGTTCGACTACAGAAACTGCCAGCTCATATCATGAATGTGGTGGATGACAAGCCCTGGTATTGGGATATATAGAATTATCTTCAGAATGAAGCCTACCCGGAGGGATCCACTAAAACTGATCAACGGACATTGAGACAGTTAGCCTCTGGATATTACCTTACTAAGGGAGTTTTGTATAAAAGAAGTTGGAACGGTTTGCACCTAAGGTGCGTTGATGAAGGAGAAGCTCAAAACATCATGGATTCCTTACATAATGGGGAGTACGGTCCACATATGCACGGGATAGCCTTGGCTCAAAAAATTATGAACTTAGGTTATTACTGGTCGACCATGAATGCAGATTGCGTGAGGCACGCGCGGAAGTGCCATGAGTGTCAAATTTTTGCCAAGCTGCAAAAGCAGCCTCCGGTCAATCTGAATCTCATTGCTTCGCCCTGGCCTTTCGCAACTTGGGGCATAGACGTGATCGGAAAGATCCATCCAAAGGCCTCCAATGGCCATCAATTCATCCTGGTTGCTGTCGATTACTTCACTAAGTGGATTGAGGCAGCCTCCTATTCGGTCTTGAATGCCAAGAAAGCAGCACAGTTCGTTCGTACCAACATCCTTTGTCGGTATGGAACACCATTTGAGATCATTACTGATAACGGGTCTCATTTTCAAAGCGAATTTTCGAACCTACTGAAGCAAAAGAAGATTCAGCATCACAAGTCTTCACCCTATCGTCCACAAACAAATGGGGCCGTAGAGGCTGCAAACAAGGCTATAAAGGTCATTTTGCAGAAGACAGTTCAAAAGCATAGAGCTTGGTATGAACAATTGCCAAATGCCTTGTGGGGATATAGGACTTCAATCAGAACACCTACTGGGGCAACCCCGTATTCCTTAGTATATGGCATGGAAGCAGTGTTGCCTATTGAGCTGGAAGTTCAGTCGGCGAGGATTATCCGGGAAAGCCAGATCAGCGAAGCAAATTGGGCTGAGAATTATCATTTGCAACTCTTGGGTATGGATGAAAAGCGATTGCGAGCAATCCACCAAACTCAAGTTTATCAAAGAAGAATGGCGCGGCATTTCAATAAGAAGGTCAAAGACCGGAAACTGGAAGAAGGTTGTTTGGTTCTGAAGGGGATTAGACAACCAATCATAGATCCACATGGGAAGTTTCGTCCTCATTGGGCTGGACCCTATGTGTTAAAGAAGATATTGTCAGGCGGAGCCGTTATTTTGACTGATTTGGATGGTTTGGAATTTGCTAATCCATGTAATTTAGATCAGTTAAAAACATATTTTGTGTAATTGTAATCATTGCATAATGTAAGATGAACTACATTAGACCTGATTCTCTTTGGAAAAAAGAAATTATATATCGAAGATATGTAGGCAGCCCTCTTTGGGCGCGGTCTAAACATTTCATAATTTCATTCTTCTTTGCCAAATAAAAAAAAGAAGAAAATAAGAAAAAAAAGAAAAACCCGCTAAGTCGAAAACCCGAAAGGCGACTTAGGCAAAAGTCGGGGCCCGCTAAGCTGAAAACCCAAAAAGGGCGGCTTAGACAAAAATGGGTAAGCTCGCTAAGTTGAAAACCCGAAAGGGCAGCTTAGGCAAAAATTAGAGCTTGAAATAAATAAAGTTGGAAAATGCTTGGAAAGCTAAATGATTTTCTCAATTTAAGCTAAAAAGTCAAATCTCATTCCAATAGCAGCCCAAAGTAAGGCGGAAAGCAAAAGAGTCCAAACAAATAATGAAGTCTAAATCCAAGTCTAAAGCAAAAAAATACATCCAAAGGAAAAAATCCAAAAGCCAAATAAAGTCAAAATAAAAGACAACAAAAGTCCAGAAGCCTATAGGAGTCTAGATGTCCCGTCTCCTCCATGGAGCAACATCCTCTGAGTCATCCTTAGCTGTTAAACTCTGTCCAGCCTCGCCTATCCGAGGAGCCAACACAATCTCCTCCCCAGTCCCAGCCTCATCATCAGCGTCAGTCTGAACCCAACCTTCGAGTGCCCTCAGCAGTGCAGTCCTCCTTGGTCTCTCAATCGGCCAGACAATGGCAATGAACCAGGTCTGATATTCAGGAGAAATCTGAACACCGGCAGGGTTAGGTAAAGGCCTAACCATGTGAGGATCTCTAACCCAAGCCCTAAGGACGGCTCGAGTAACACCCGGGGTAATGGCAGAATCAGCTGAAATGTCATCCATAAGTGGAGCAGTCTGATCTATCCCCATTTGCCTCAAAACGCGCGAAGCGCAGTACCAAGTACAGTGTGTGAGGCCTAAAAGGTAAACCCGAGAATGGCGAAAGCTGACCTGGATGAAGCGGGTGATGTTGTACCATGAGATGAACCACAATATCTCATTTGGACCCAACTCAATTAGCCATGAAGTCCATGAATCAGTAGATGGGTGGGTGATCAAAATCCTCCGCATACGATACTAAGTGGGATTATAGGGCAAGAGAGTAGGAGTAGCAACCACTTGAAGGTGGTCCTTCAACCAGACCTGAGTAATGGATCCTTTCTATTACAAGGGAATAAAGTAAAAAAGAGAGGAAAAGATAAGAAAGATAACAAAGGGAAATACCTGGAGAATGGTGGGAGAAACTGTCCAGTCATCAAACCCTAAAGGAGCCCTGTCAAGGCTCCTAATAGTCTCGGCCAGCACAATGCCACCAATACAACCCATATCCTCCATTTGTCGAACCATGGGACAAAGACGCAAATCCCTAAAGCCTGGGTCCTGGTTAAATAAAAAGCCAGCCAATAAACAGAAAACTAAGGCCCGCATCCTCAGCCTCATCCGGTTTGGGTCATCTGGGCAAGCCTCTGAGAATTCGTCAATCAGAGGCAGCAGAATTTTTTTTTGGTCATCAACGATCATAGCCTTAGCTTGGGGTCGGCTAAACTGAAACAGGGTTTCAAATGACCTAACATACCCAATTTTTACCTCATGCTTGACCAAAGGGCCATTGGGGTCACATCCTATAATGGCACAAAACTCCTCAAAGAGAGGGCACATTTCCTCCATCATCGCCCCAAATCGAAAAACGTGGGTTTCAGGGTCCCAAAGTTTAACACAGGCCCGTAAAAAATCCCAATCAATTACTACACCCCTAAGAGTAACAATAGGAGAAAGACCATACCTTCCTAGGTTGATCTTTTCGACTTTGGAAAGACTCTTGGTCCAGCTGTGCATGCTATGGATGTAAAAGGGATTCATGTTTCTTTTTTTTTTTTAAAAAAAAAAAGGAGAAAAGAAGAGAGAGAAAAGCGAAAAATTATGGAAAACTATTTTCTGGCACGAATCGCGAGAAAGAATAAAAAAAAATTGAAACAGCTTTTTTATATAGAAAGACGCGCTCGAGGGCGGCTGCACCTGCCCTCTGAGGCGGGCATACCCACCTCGAGGGTGGGCACGCCCGCCCAGCTGAGGCGAGCACGCCCGCCCAGCAGGGGCGGGCACGCCTGCCCAACCGAGGCGGGCACGCAAAAGAAAAAAAAAAAAAAAAGGGGGGGGGCCAGCAATAGAATTAATTTTTTTTTTCTTGACTGAAGTAAATAAACATGCATACACATAAGTTGTTAAGTACTAATCAAGTGCAGGTACAGTCAAAGTTCAGTACAAATTACAGCAAAGAAAACAAGTAAAATCTAAGTATCAGCGACGAGGTCTCCTCCTCCTCTGGTCATCAAAGGCCCGCAGAGTCCAGGCTAAAGTTAGTTCCTCCTGCATACCGAGAACTAGCTCCATCATCTGACTGACTAATCCGAAGGGAACCTAAAAAAAAAAATTTTCTTTTAAGTCAGTATCAAGTCTCTTATGAATCCTTTTTGGGAAAGTTTTATTAATCTGTACCTCAGTGATGTCATCAGGAGGAAGAGCTAGGCGATTCACATTTCCCAGAGAGACCTCCCGAAGAGACGAAGTACCATCAGGAGTGTAATAGGGAATGCTGTATGGAAGGTGCAAGTTGGCCAAGCCCGGATGAACTGACCCGGTAGCCTCTAAAATAGCCCGGGGAACCCTGAAAGCGCCAACCGAATGGCTAGGGCCAGCCCGAGATGGACCCTCCACCGGAGTGGAAGAAGAGGGACGGGTCGTAAGCCTCCTCCTTGGAGTCCTGGCCGAGGGGCCTGAAGCCCGAGAAGAACGAGTGCCAAGCGGCTGGGAAGGAGTCGACCTCGGAAGACTGTCAAGCCGAGATCCAATAGGCTGCATCAGAAACATCTGGCAAAATTCATCATAATCCCCACTCTGGATAAATTCCATATGCGGAATACCCTCAGTATGGGCATCGGTAAGAATCATCTGTTTGCCTGCTCGCATGTCCTCAGGAGGAGGATAAGGAATGGAGCGGCAGCCCCTAATCTGGAAGTCCACTCTCTCACCCAGATAATAGCGTCTCAAGACAGGATGTGACAAGATAACCCGCCGCCGAGACAAAGCCTCTGATCGCCGAAAATGGGCATCAGCCTCAATCAAACTTTGGAGTCGGGCATTCATCGCCCCCACCTCAACCTATGTAAGAGAAGCAAATGTGTTAATAAATCTTTTTTATTTCCACATACTCAAGGAAAATTAAAAGGCACTCACCTGCTCCATGGTACAAGTATCAAAGAAGGTCCGCAGGTCCCCTAAAGACTTCTTGCGTAGAACAGACCGGTGATTTGCTCGGTACCACCTCCAAGCCAAAGGTACCAACCCTAATCCAAGATCAGTATGAGTCAGCTCTGGGCGGATGTAGGGAAAATACTCAAAAGCCCAAGTCTGCAAAACGAAGGAAAGAATCAGTGAAAAAAAAAAGAAAAAAAAAGAGAGACAACGCAGAATGAGGATATGTTCTTTACATTACCTCCCAAAAATAGTAGGTCCCGCTGAGCTTACAGTGGCCTCGACTCAGATCGCACATATCATCATACATGCAGCTCAGAATAGCGCCGGCCCAGTCGTACTAAGTAAGATGGGCCAAGTCTTCCAAACTCTTCAGAATAGAAGGATTAAACTTCTCTTTCCTGTTAGACCAGAAGGTCGAAGCAAATAGCAGCAACAGAGTGAATCTAGCCACCTGAGTAGCCATTAGCTCTCCCTGCCTGTGTCTAGCATAAATGTCGGGAGCCTGGAGGGATAGCCAGTTGATACGGATCCATCATCACTCGTCACTGGATCGCAAGGAGGGATGGTGAACGACGAAGGAGATCTATTGGTGCTTCCTATTGGACAAATTATAAGGAGCCGTGCCAAGCGATATGGGGCAGCCATATCATTATTTGTTCAAGCCCAAATAACACAAGAACTTCATGATATTGCATTCAACAAGTGTTGTGAGGAACTTGAAGGCATTCCTAGACTTCTAATGTTGTTGGTGGCATGTGAAGTTGAAGCAATCCAATAAATTTGTTTGACTTGCTACAGTGGAGGAAAGCACGCCTGCTACAGTGGAGGGAAGCACGCCTGCTACAGTGCCCGCGCTAATTAGCTTGACTTGCTACAGTAAATTTGACTTTTCTAGAGTAACTTTGACTCGCTACAGTGACATCGACTTGAAGGCTTGGAGTGACTTAGGCGTGTTTTGTGTGTTTTATGATTTGTTAAACCTAGATTCCTTATTTAGTATAAATAAATTTGACTTTTCTAGAGTAACTTTGACTCGCTACAGTGACATCGACTTGAAGGCTTGGAGTGACTTAGGCGTGTTTTGTGTGTTTTATGATTTGTTAAACCTAGATTCCTTATTTAGTATAAATAACTTGTCTTCCATGTAAGGACAGAATTTTGACAAATTGAAAAACTTCATTTGATCAAGCTTTGCTTGTTCCATTTGCTTAGAGTGACAGTGAGAGATTGCTTCCTCTAATTGCATCAAGAATTTAAGGTAAACTTATCAATTCGTTTGTGGCGTTTATCTTGTTCTTTGCTTAATTATTGGTGTTACCGTTTCCTTATAAACGTGGGGTGCCATAGAGCATTTAATCTCGATTATTGGTGTTTCCATTTCATTATAAACGAGGGGTGCCATAGAGGCGAACTTACATCTCATCCTTTGATTCGATCCGTATCATTTTGGTATCAGAGCCAAATCAAAGTTTTGGGGTAAGTTCTGTTATCTTAGTTAGGAATTTGAGTTTTCTTGTTGCTGGATTCCATTATTGTTTGTCTTATTTCTTGTTTTCATTGTAGATCTGGAATTTTCTCTTTAGATCTTGCTGGATCTAGGTGTTTCTCGTTAGATCTTCTTAGATCTGGAATTTTCTCTTTGGATCTTGTTGCATCTAGATATTTTTCTCGTTGGATCTACTTAGATCTAGAATTACCTTCTTCTGAATCTTCTTGTTATTGCTTGTTCTTCATTCAAAAAAAAAAAAAAAAAAAAAAAGAAGAACAAATCAATTGATTACGTTATTAAGAATTTATAAGTTATTAAATACCAAATCTGGAGATTTGTTTGTCTTCTTGAATCTTGTTGATAAAAAAAAAAAAAAGTCATTGTTGGACAACTAATTATTACTTATCAAATTTGAATTGGGGGACACAAAAACATTATTGGACAATTAATTATTACCTACCAAATTAGAAGTGGGAGACACAAAAGCATTGTTGGACAACATCATCATTACCTACCTAAATTGAATTGGGAGACACAAATTGGGTCACTTGCTACAGGAACTCCCCTACCTAAATTGGGTCGCTTGCTACAGTAACTTGCTACAGGTACTCAGAAGCATCCGTGCTATAGTACCTTTAAAAAAAAATTTATTCTTTTGGGATTTTCTTTGTTTGCTTGCATTGTTTGGGTAGAAGTAAATTAGGTCCATATTTGGTTTGCTTGTAGTGAACTAAATTCATACATTATATCCAGAATTCGTCTTTTAAATTCTAGTTTGTTTATTCTTGTTTTGAGCTTTCTTTTGCCTCTATTACATTATTAGGGTGTATTTGTTTGTTCACTACACTCTAAATTAATATAATCAAGTAGTACATCATCTTGTCCTTGTACTACCATCCATTATCGTTTTGAGTCTTCTTTCTAGAGTTTGTGCTTACTTGTTGTTAAGGTTTGTTTTCCTTGTGTTCTAAACGTGCTTTGAGATTGATTGGTTGGCTTAAAATTCTGAAGTACAATTGGAGGATTTGCAAAGAGTGGTAAGGAGTGTAAACACGTGAGGTAGTGTTTTCTTCACTTTAACCAATTTCCTTTGTGATTTCTTTGAGTACTAATCATGAGTACAGGAAAGTCAGGAGACATTAGTAAAGATGGAGGACAAATTCAAGAACCCCCAATTGAAGCTCTTTATGGAGTCGATTCAAGGGTAATTTCGATCCTATAACAACTTCCTCCAAGATATGAGAGAGGAATTGCAGGAAATTAAAGCTGCCCAAAGCTCCAATACTACAAGAGCTCGTCTAAGTAATACTCCACCGATGAGATTTCAAATTCCTGAAGATGATGAAGTCGATAATCCCGGAGTTAGTACAGTTGATGGTGACTTGGGTTCCATTAAAATGAAGGTTCCGGAGTTCCATGGAAACAACAACGCAGAAGAGTATCTTGAATGGGAAAGAAAGGTTGAGCAAATTTTTGAATGTCATAATTATTCTGAAACGAAGAAGTCTCACCTTGCAGTCGTTGAGTTCAAGGGATATGCTATGTTCTGGTGGGAACAGTTGTTGTTAAAGAGAAGGAAGAAGGGAATGCGACCCGTACCACAATGGGAGACCGTGAAGGAGTTGATGCACCAGAAATTTGTCCCAACCCATTACTTCAGGGACTTACACAACAAGTTAGCTAGATTGGTGCAAGGGGGAAGAAGTGTAGAGGTCTACTACAAGGAGATGGAGATGTGCATAGCTAGAGCCAAGATTGAGGAGGCTGAAGAAATTACTATGTCCAGATTCCTTGGAGGTTTGAATGATGAGATTGTCGATGCTTTGGAGATGTATCACTATGATACACTAGAAGAGATGGTAGATATGGCCATGAAGTTAGAAAGGCAGAAAAAGGGAAAGTTCACCAACAAGTATTCCAACAATACTTTGGGGACCAAATGGTCCAAGGGAGGTGAGAAGAAAGACTTCAGAGGTCCTAGTTTCCAAAGAACGGAATCAGTTTCAAAAGGTAAAGAGGTTGCCCAAACTACATTCAAGGGAAACAAAGGTACTTCTAACTCTATAACCCCTTTTAGAGAGATAAAATGCTTTAAGTGTTTAGGAAAAGGGCATATTGCATCTCAATGTCCTAATAAAAGGGTTATGATTGTTAGGGAAGATGGTAATGTTAGTTCTGAATCTGAATGTAGTGATTGTGATGATTTGCCTCATTTGCATGATGTTGATAATGATAATTCAGATGAGGATGAGCATAACTTGTTGTTTGCTGAACGTGAAAAATCTCTAGTTGTTAGGCGAGTTTTGAATATGCATGTTAAGGAGGAGAGCCTTGAACAACGTGAGAACATATTTCACACTAGATGCTTGATACATGGAAAAGTGTGCTTGCTTATTATTGATGGGGGTAGTTGCACTAATGTTGCTAGTGTGAGTATGGTGAATAAGTTGAATTTGGCATGTCTTAAACATCCTAAACCTTATAGATTGCAATGGTTGAATGATGGTGGAGAGGTGAAGGTGACACGCCAGGTACTTGTGCCGTTTTCTATTGGATGGTACAAGGATGAAATTTTGTGTGATGTAGTACCGATGCAGGCAGGCCATCTATTGTTGGGAAGGCCATGGCAATATGATCGAAAGGCACTACATGATGGGTTCTTTAACCGATACTCTTTGGTTCATAAGGGGAAGAAGGTGACTCTTGTTCCATTATCACCTCAAGAAGTATACACCGATCAGAAGAAAATACTTGAGAGAGAAAGAGAGACTTCAGCTTTGAGGGAAAGTGAGAGTGAGGCTTCCAGTTCGAGAGAACAAAAGAGTGTTAAGAGAGAGGTTGAAAAGAAAGAGGCCACAAAAGATACCAAACAGATTATTGGCCCAACGGTGAGTGGAACACCGAGAGGAGAGAGAAAGAAACACACTTTTTATGCGAGAGTTAGAGAGGTTAAGTGTGCCATAGCCTTGAGGCAGCCCGTGTTGCTTCTTAGGTTCAAGGAAATTTTATTTTCTAACACTGACACTAACCTTGATGTTTTACCTTCTGTGTTTGTTTCTATGTTACAGGAATTCACTGATGTTTTTCCAGAGGAGCTACCTAGTGGATTACCACCTTTGAGAGGGATAGAACATCAGATTGATTTCATTCCAGGCTCCACCATTCCAAATCAACCAGCCTATAGAAGCAATCCGACGGATACAAAGGAGTTGCAAAGGCAAGTTGATGAGCTTATGGAGAAAGGATTGGTGCGAGAAAGCATGAGTCCTTATGCCGTTCCAGTACTTTTAGTACCAAAAAAGGATGGTACATGGCGTATATGCGTTGACTGTAGGGCGGTCAACAAGATCACTGTAAAGTACAGACACCCTATCCCTAGACTTGATGACATGTTAGATGAGTTGTGTGGGGCTACTTACTTTACAAAGATCGATTTAATGAGCGGTTATCATCAAATTCGGATGCAACCAGGTGATGAATGGAAAACTGCTTTCAAAACTAAGTATGATTTGTATGAATGGTTAGTAATGCCTTTTGGATTATCTAATGCACCTAGCACATTTATGAGGCTTATGATCCATGTTTTACGAGCTTTCTTAGGAAAATTTGTAGTTGTGTACTTTGATGATATACTTGTTTATAGCAAGTCTCTTAATGATCATGTTGGGCATGTTAGGCTAGTATTACAAGCTTTGAGAAATGGACAATTGTATGCTAAGCTTAAGAAATGCACATTTTGTATAGATAGACTTGTGTTCCATGGTTTTGTTGTGAGTGCGCAGGGTATAGAGGTAGATGAAGAGAAAGTGAAAGCTATCAAGGAATGGCCGACACCGAAATCAGCTTCGGATGTGCGAAGTTTCCATGGGTTGGCAAGTTTCTACCGACGGTTCGTACAAGATTTCTCTTCGATTGTCGCACCACTCACGGAGGTAATTAAAAAGGAAGTTGGGTTCAAGTGGGGCGAGGAACAGCAGAAAGCGTTTGACATGCTTAAAGGGAAGTTGACATCCGCTCCTATACTTTCTTTACCTAATTTTGAGAACACCTTTGAAATTGAGTGTGATGCTTCTGGTGTAGGAATTGGAGGAGTACTGATGCAAGAGAAGAAACCAATTGCCTATTTCAGTGAGAAGTTGAACGGAGCACAACTCAATTACTCAACCTATGATAAGGAGCTATATGCCTTGGTGAGGACTTTGAGCGTATGGCAACACTACTTACTACCTAAGGAGTTTGTCATTCATACTGATCACGAGGCCCTCAACCATTTGAAGGGTCAAGGTAAGCTCAACAAGCGACATGGTAAGTGGGTTGAGTTCATTGAACAATTCCCTTACGTTATTAGATACAAGCATGGAAAGGATAACGTTGCTGCTGATGCATTGTCACGGAGATATACTTTACTTACTACTCTTAGCTCTAAATTGATAGGATTTGAGTATGTTAAGGATTTGTATGCATCTGACTCTGATTTTGGCAATGTATATTTGGCATGTGAACATGGGGCATTTGATAAATTTTATCGACACGAAGGATATTTGTTTAGGGGCAGTAAACTTTGCATGCCTAAATGCTCTATGCGTGATTTGCTTGTACTTAAGTCTCATTGTGGGGGATTGATGGGACATTTTGGGGTACATAAGACTTATGACATATTGAATGAACATTTTTATTGGCCTCATATGCGTAAAGATGTCGAGAAAGTTTGTGATTCTTGTCTTACTTGTAAACAGGCCAAATCTAAGTCTATGCCTCATGGGTTGTATATGCCTTTACCAGTTCCTAGCTCACCTTGGGTTGATATATCTATGGATTTTGTACTTGGATTACCTAAGACTAGGCATGGTAGAGACAATATTTGTAGTAGTTGATAGGTTCAGCAAAATGGCTCATTTCATTCCTTGTCACAAAACTGATGATGCTATTCATGTTGCTAAATTATTCTTTAGAGAGGTGGTACGATTACATGGAGTTCCACGGACTATCGTTTCTGATAGGGATGCTAAGTTCCTTTCATATTTTTTGCGGGTTTTATGGGGTAAACTGGGTACAAAATTACTTTATTCGACTACTTGTCATCCACAAACTGATGGACAAATTGAAGTTGTGAATAGGACTTTGGGAACTTTACTTCGTACTATAGTGGGTAAAAATTTGAAAACTTGGGAGGATTGTTTGCCATTTATTGAATTTGCATATAATCGAAGCATACATTCTACTTCAGGTTTTACTCCATTTGAACTTGTTTATGGATTTAACCCACTAACTGTTTTGGATCTTATTCCTTTACCTTTACATGAGCTCTCTAGTTTAGATGGTGCAAAGAAAGCTAAACTGGTGAAGTCTTTACATGAGAAGGCTCGAGCAAATATTGAAAAAAGGAACAAACAGTATGCTGACAAGGCTAATAAAGGAAGGAAGAAGCTAGTGTTTGCGCCTGGAGATTGGGTTTGGGTGCACCTTCGGAAGGAAAGGTTTCCCAACCAACGAAAGTCTAAGCTAGATGCACGTGGAGATGGTCCATTCCAAGTCTTGGAACGCGTCAATGACAACGCCTACAAGATAGACTTACCAGGTGAGTATGGTGTTTCCGCTACCTTTAACGTTAATGATTTGTCTCCTTTTGACATGGGTGCAGATTTGAGGACAAATCTTTTTGAGGAAAGGGGGGATGATACAGATCCATCATCACTCGTCACTGGATCGCAAGGAGGCATGGTGAACGACGAAGGAGATCTATTAGTGCTTCCTATTGGACCGATTACAAGGAGCCGTGCCAAGCGATATGGGGCAGCCATATCATTATTTGTTCAAGCCCAAATAACACAAGAACTTCATGATGTTGCATTCAACAAGTGTTGTGAGGAACTTGAAGGCATTCCTAGGCTTCTAATGTTGTTTGGTGGCATGTGAAGTTGAAGCAATCCAATAAATTTGTTTGACTTGCTATAATGGAGGAAAGCACGCCTGCTACAGTGGAGGGAAGCACGCCTGCTACAGTGCCCGCGCCAATTAGCTTGACTTGCTACAGTAAATTTGACTTTTCTAGAGTAACTTTGACTCGCTACAGTG